>NC_092038.1:90142252-90442252 GCF_003086295.3 Arachis hypogaea | reverse complement strand
TCTGCTCTCTCAAAAATAATAATAAAAAATAAAATGATATTTATATTAAATAAATATTAAGTATTAATCAAAAAGGAAAGAAGAGAAAAGAAGAGGGAATCTTAGAAACCTGGGAGTGAGATTGGAAATGGGAAGCAATGGGTGTTAGCAGGGGTGTTTTATGGTTCTGCGTTTGAGAAGATGGAGTAGCGACGGCGCCGGTGACGGTACACTGAGATGGTTGAAGCAAGACGATGAAGGTTTTGCACGACGAATGGGCCAGGGAGCAAGAATGAAAGAGGGCTTGGCTAGGGTTATCTTTTTCCACTATTTTTTCCTAAATTAAGAAGACGAGGGAATGGGGATTTTGGGAGGGAAAGGGATTTTTTCCTAGGTTTTGCACGACGACGTTTTTGGTTTTGTGTGGGGATAAACAAAATATTTTCAAAAATCATATTCTATGGTTACTTCAAAAAATCGTGACCATAGACCATTTAAGGTCACTCTTTAAAACCGTGATCATAGATCCCTTTAGGTCACTCTTTCGTAAAATCGTGATCATAGAATTTTTTTGGTCACCCCAAAAAACCGTGACCATAGATGTCTTTTAGTCACAGTGAAAAACTGTGACCATAGACCCCTTTAGGTCACCCTTTCGTAAAATCGTGACCATAGACTCTTTTTGGTCACCCCATAAAACCGTGACCATAGATGTCTTTTGGTCACGGTGAAAAACCGTGACCATAGACCATTTTAGGTCACCCCCATCACTCCAAAAAACCGTGACCATAGACCCCTTTAGGTCACTCCAAAAAACGTGACCATAGACCCCTTTAGGTCACCCTTCTTTAAAAAACAGTGATCATAGACCCTTTTTGGGCACCCCGAAAAACCGTGACCATAGATGTCTTTTGGTCACGGTGAAAAACTGTGACCATAGACCATTTTAGGTCACTCCCAAAACGGTGACCATTGACCCCTTTAGGTCACCCCAAAAAAACCGTGACCATAGACTCCTTTAAGTCACCATTCTTTAAAAAACTGTGACCATAGACCCTTTTTGGTCACCCAAAAAAACTGTGACCATTGATGTCTTTTGGTCATGGTGAAAAACCGTGACTATAGACCATTTTAGGTTACCCCCAAAACCGTGACCATAGACCCCTTTAGGTCACCCCAAGAAACCGTGACCATAGACCCTTTAGGTCACCCTTCTTTAAAAAACCGTGACCATAGACCCTTTTTGGTCACTCCAAAAAACCGTGACCATAGACTCTTTTAGGTCACCCCTCAAAACCGTGACCATAGACCTTTTTAGGCCACCTTTTTTTAAAAAACCGTGACCATAAGTACTCTATGGTCACCCTTTTTAAAAAAATCGTGACCATAGCTTTTTTTTGGTCACCCTAAAAAACCGTGACCATAGACCCTCTATGGTCACGGTTTTTTACCGTGACCAAAAAAACCGTGGCCATAGACCCAAAATGTTGTAGTGCAATAAATGTCCTTATATGGATCTTTGATTAGCTTAGGCTAGTGTGTGTATCATTCAAGTGTGGGAAAACTTGGGACATTGGGTAAATAAAAGGGTAGTCTTGTATTATTTGTTGTAAATATTGGAAATTGGGTACATACTCATGTGTTAATTAAATGTAAAACCATATGCATTGATAGTCTTGAAAGAAAGAAAAAAAATTGAGAAACACAAAAGAAAAAGAAAAGAAAAAAGTAAGTAAGTATGGAAAAGAAAAGAAAAAAATAGAAAAAGAAAGAAAAAGAAGAAAAACAATAAAAGGGGGACAAAATGCCCCAAAGTGAAGTCTAATAAGAGTCAATGCATAAGTGTTGTGAAATGAAAAAAACGAAAATGCATGAGTATGTGAAAAAGTGAAGAATGGGTAGTTAGGTTAGCACTTAATTGTATAGGTTATTATATAGGTTAGGTGGGAAAGCTTAAGTCAATCAAAGATTCAAATTTCTAGTCCACTTAACCATATACAATCATACCTTGACCCTAGCCCCATTACAACCTATGAAAATACCTCATGATGAATGTATGCATGCATTGAATAATTGTTGATTGTTAGAAGAAAACAAATCTTAGAAAACATGATTAGGGGAGAATTGAGAGAATCGACCCCATACACTTGAGCGACTATAGTGCAAACACTTCCGGTGAGGGTTCGATTTTCAATTCCTTGATTCCCGGCTTTCACGAGCTTTCTTCTTGCAAGTCTACTTGAACTTCATTTTGATATTTAAATGGGTAGGATTCATGAGTCGTCATGGGACCTTAGCCCTACTTGTGCATGTATGACTTGGAGGATTGATTTATTTTTAACCAAGTAGGTAAAACCATTTTGCATTTAGTTGCATCCATTTAGATAATTGCATATAGTTTATTTACATTGAATAAATGTTGATACCCTTTGTTTCTCTCTTGACTTAAGCATGAGGACATGCTTGGTTTAAGTGTGGGAAGTTGATAAACCCCATTTGTAAGGTTTATCTTGTATTGATTTTTGGGGATTTTATCACCTTTTACCCACATTTATTCAATGAAATAGCATGGTTTTATAACTTCTCCCTTAATTGTGCTTAAGAGTGAAAATATGCTTTTTAGGACTCAAAATAGCTAAATTTAATTCACCTTGATTCTATTAGATACCTTGATATGTTTGTTAAGTGATTTCAGATTTAGGAGGCAAAGATTGGATCAAGAGAATGAAAGAAAAGCATGTAGAAATGGAGAACTCATGAAGAAAAGAAGGAATCGCAAAAGCTGTCAAGCCGACCTCTTCGTGCTTAATCGACCATAACTTGAGCTACAGAAGTCCAAAAAATGCGGTTCTAGTTACGTTGGAAAGCTAACATCTGGGGCTTCGAAACGATATAAGATTTGCCATAGTTGCATCGCGCATAGGGGCGCGCACGCGCACGGTACGCGGACGCGCCGATGGTGGCACATGATCCACTTAATGCAACTCGTGGCCAGTGATTTTAGAAGCCTTGTGGGCCTAATCCAACTCATTTTTTATGCTATTTAAGCCAAGGATTGAAGGGGAATCAATAGAATTTTCGACCATTAGTTTAGTTTAGCTTAGTTCAGTAGTTAGAGTTAGTTTTAGAGAGAGAAGCTCTCACTTCTCTCTAGAATTAGGAATTAGGGTTAGGTTAATCTCTCCTCTTAGATCTAGGATTAATTCATGCTTTGATTTACTTTTCCTTTATCAATTCTTACTCCTCTACTCTCCTTCTCTCTAGTTTTGTATTTCAATTCTTGTAATTCTTCACTTTGTTGTGGATCTATATTTTGTTCTTTTGTTTTCTTTTAATAATGTAATTTGAGGTAATTCATGATAATTGTGATTTCCTTGATTGTTGTTGTTAATTCTTTGTATTCAATTGTTGTTAGAATTCTTTCTTGTTGTGATTTACTATACTTTTCTTTTGTACCTTCCAAGTGTTTGATGAAATGCTTGGGAGGATGTTAGAATAGAATTTTATGTTCTTGGCTTAGGGAAGGTAACTTAGGAACTCTTGAGTTACTAATATCCAAGTGATTGATAGTTGATAGCCATTGACTCTAGCCTTCATTAATTTAATTAGTGGAAAGCTAGGCTTTATGGACTTGGATTGATATAACTCACTTGACTTTCATTTGCTATTAGTTAGAGGATGACTAAGTGGGATTAATCTTTGCAACTATCATAATTGTGGCTAGTGATAATGATAGAGATCCTTGATCATCAAACCTTGCCAAGACCATTTTGTTAATAGAATTCCATTACCATTTACTATTCATATTTCTCATCTAAAACCCCAAAATAAACAAGTCCATAACCAATAACAAGAACACTATCCTGCAAGTCCTTTGAGAGACGACCCGAGGTTTAAATACTTCGGTTTATAGATTTTAGGGGTTTGTACTTGTGACAAACAAATTTTTGTATGAAAGGATTATTGTTGGTTTAGAGACTATACTTTACAACGAGACTTCATTAGTGAAATTCTAAACCGTCAAAAATCCAATCATCACCCAGCAATCACACAACATTAATATATTTATTTATCACAAAAATCACAAAACCCTACCTTCTTATTGAAGCCACCAACACCGAAGCACCAAGGAAGTTTTTTGAAAAAATAAAAAATCAGCTATTCCACCTTGATCACCAACTTGGCTGAACCATGCTTGGAGGGACAGTAGCTTCACCTGCTGATTCCTTCCATGGAACATGGTACGATTGTGAAGAGAAAGATGAGACAAACACTTTAATAGATTTAGATTTTTGATAGGAGTTACGGAACTCAAGAAATCAAGCTCTGAAGTTTCATCGCTTCCATGGAAATTTTTCTTTTTTCTTTCCCCAAGGTTCAGTGAAGGAGAAGAGAAATGAGATTAGATGTTGATGACGGTGATGATGTGGTTAATTAAAAGGGCAAGTGTCATTAGATGGGCCACATGTCAAGGTTCTAGGCTACTGAATCAGCGGTTCAAGTAATAAATATCTTAAACGGATAATTACGAAAGCTAGATGTATTAAAACACAAGTAATAATACATATGGAGGCAAATATATATAAGTTACTAATATAAATGATATTATTAACATCGTGATTACAAGGATATATAATTCATGGTGAAGCAGTAGCAAAGCTAAGTCCACCAAAAAGTACCGATATTTACTTATATCGACAGATGTCGAACTCAATAGAGAATTCCATGGTTGCTTCCTTAACATGCAATGTTCTTTGTCTTTCTAAAATTTTTTGAATACGTTGCTTTCAATGGTTTCAAGTATTTAATGTAAAATTCGATAAGTTAATAAATAATTAACTATTAAATTAATTATGAGCCAAATAAATTAAAAAATTAAATTTTATAATTTATAAAAGCAAAAAAATTTAAAATACAAATTAAAATAATAATTTTAAAGCTTTTGACCTAAAGTTAGGCCAACGGACTACAACAGTTAGACCGGACCCAAGTGGACCCAAGTCCACTCAAATAACTCTATATAAAAGGCTTGCAACATCCTTTTTCCTTCTTCATTATGGTAATTCACACTGAAGAAGAAGCATGGAAGACCAAAACTTAATCCCCTTTTCACTTCAAATTTCTTTTGCTCATAACTTTCAATCCGAAGCTCTAATCGCCGTACCGTTTGCTACCATATGTTTCATGCCCAGTTCTCTATCCCTTTTTTTCGTGTGAAATTGGTATGGCTATTGAGTGATTTTGATGATTTTGGTGGTTTGGGTGCAATCTAGCTTTAGATGATTGTTGTGTGTATCCCAATCATCAATGGGTAAGGTAAAAAAATTTTAAACACTTGTAGTTTGTCCAATTTTGTAAATCCTAGTATTAATGTTGTTGAATTGTATGGATTAGATTAAATTTGTGTTGGATTGGAGTTGAATTGGCAAATTGGAGTGGTTGGCTTCAAGCTTTGGTGGGTGGAGCTCGTTAGAATTTATTTGGAGACTTGGAGCTTGTGGAGGAGAGAATTTTGAGGTGTTCCAGCCTTAGGAAAGAATCGGTCAAAGTATGGTTTTTGTTTCTCATAATTAAAATATAATGTTAAGCAAAAACTTAGGTTAGTTGCCTTAGGATAGGCTTGAATATTTAAATGGTTGGATTTAATGGAACTAACATATACGTATGTATGTAATGAGTTGAATTTGATATTCAAATGGTTGGAGTTGATGCAATTATTGTATATATGTATATATGTGATGAATATGATGCTGAATTGATAATGGAGTATTGGTATTTTAGGTGACTAAATGGTTGATTAGTAGTGCGTTAGTGTTTGGTGAGTTATGATAATGCTTGAGCTGGATTTTGTTAGGATTTGGTTGATTTTGGATTGGAAACTTTGGAAAAACTTGAGGTTTGTATCTTTGGTAAAAACCACAATTTTTTAACCAACTTTGATGTCCCTTAACTTGGCTTCCAGATCTCCAAACTTTATGAAACTTGTTTTAAATAAAAATTAGGTCTGTGGAGTTTGTGATGTTTGAAGAATGGATTAAAAATAATTTTTAACGAAAACGTTATGAGCGTTTGTAAACCTCTAAAAGCACTATTTTGTTGAAAATTCACAATTTTTGAATTATCAATCATTCTTCTAGTTTTTTCCAAACCTCTTTAACTACCAATTGAGATTCCTTAGCTAGTGTTTAGGCTTTTGGGATGAGCGAGAGTGTACTGGTACAATAAAAGAGGTAGTTTTAGTTTTGTATCTAGAGAATGAGTCTTAGGGTTTCAGAGCACTGTGGTTAGTTTAACTACAGTAGTTTCGTGAAGTGTTTTAAGTTGATTAAAGAGAGGATATCATAGTATAGTAGAGATAAGTTTGAAGAACTATATGTTAATTATAAATACAATATTGGGCATGATATGATTAATCTCGATGATCCTTTCTCAAAAGTGTGACCCCAGTTAGATGGTAGAAGGTGAGGATCCCCTTCTTTGTTCTTCCTGGTGTTATAAAATTACCTCCAGTGATATTGTGGGAGGTTAGGATCCCCTCCTTTGTTCCTCCTGGACATATGAGAACGTACCTCCTGGGTAGATGCAAGGGTTATGGTTCGCCCCACTTGCTCTAAGTTGGTTATTTGAGGCTCCCTAGTTAGATGCACGGGTGTGATTCACCCCACTTGCTCTGGGTCAAGATGGTTTGAGCTTTTTGGGTAAATGCAAAGGTGTGGTTCGCCCCACTTACTCCAGGTTGAGATGATTTTGAGCTTCCTAAGTAAATGTAGTGGTCGCCCCACTTGCTCCAGGATAATATTTATGATTGATCTTAGTCTTCCAAGGCAAACGTAATGACTCGCCCCCATATGCTTTGAGCTTCGTGCCGCTGGGACTGTCCAGGTTTGCTACCAGACATGTCAAGTTAGGCTGGACAACCGACAGATGATATCATCGGCCATAGGCCAAATATGCATCATGTGCATTTGTATGATTTTTTTGATTATGCATATTTTGGTTTGCCTAATTGCTTATATATGTCTATATAATACATGACTTAAATGTTGTATCTGTTTCTTTAATTGTTTATTATTTGTATGCTTTGTATGTGTTTGACCTTGCAAGACCCCTCATATGGTGGAGGCGTGATGAGTGTTGTTCCACCCGGTGATTTGGAGGTCTGAAAGAGATAGAAAGTGAAGAGTTAGATTAGATCTAGAATTCCATGGATAGATTATCGAGATTTCTTGTTTAGAATTAATTTTAAGTTTGTGATGAGCGGATAATTTATACGCTTTTTGGTATTATTTTTACATAGTTTTTAGTATGTTTTAGTTACATTTTATTATATTTTTATTAGTTTTTATGCAAAAATCATATTTCTGGACATTACTATGAGTTTGTGTATTTTTCTATAATTTCAGGTATTTTTTGGCTGAAGTTTAGGGACCTGAGCAAAAATCTGATTCAGAGGCTGAGAAAGGACTGCAGATGCTGTTGGATTCTGACCTCCCTACACTCAAATGCATTTTTCTGGAGCTACAGAAGTTTAATTGGCACGTTCTCAATTGGGCTGGAAAGCTAACATCATGGGCTTTTCAGAAATGTATAATAGTCCATAGTTTTTCCGAGATTTGATGGCCCAAACTGGCGTTAAAACGCCCACCAGAGACCCTTTCCTAGTGTTAAATACCCAAACTGGCATCCAAGCTGGCGTTTAACCCCAGAAAAAGCCTATGCACGTGTAAAGCTCAATGCTCAGCCCAAGTACACACCAAGTGGGTCCTAGAAGTGAATTTCTGCACTATCTGCACTTAGTTACTTATTTTCTGTAATCCTTAGTAACTTGTTTAGTATAAATAGCACTTTTTACTATTGTATTTCATCCCTTTTTTGGAGCTTATGCAATTTTTCATATTTGGAAGGCTGCCCATTCGGCTATGCCTAGACCTTTTTCTCTTATGTATTTTCCAACGGTGGAGTTTCTACACCTCATAGATTAAGGTGCGGAGCTCTGCTGCTTCATGAATTAATGCAAGTACTATTGTTTCTCTTTCAATTCATGTTTACTTATTCTCCAAGATATACTCTCATACTTAATTCAGTTAAGTCAGAATAAAGGGGTGACCCGGGACAATCACCCACTATCTTCGTTACTCGCTTAGCCAAGATCCGCGTGCCTGACAACCACAAGCGGTCTACATGATGTTCAACGTAGTCATTGGACGACAGCCGGAGTATAGTGTCTTGGGTCTCTGATCCACGGATTTGACTTGCCTATCCTGACAACAGAGAATTCGAATCCGTGAGATTCGTGGTATAGGCTAGAACCAATTGGCAGCATTCCTGAGATCCGAAAAGTCTAAACCTTGTCTGTGGTATTTCGAGTAGGATCTGGGACAGGATGACTGTGACGAGCTTCAAACTCTTGAATGTTGGACGCAGTGATAGTGTACAAAAGGATAGAGAGATTCTATTCTGACACAAGTGAGAACCGACAGATGTTTAGCCGTGCGGTAGCTGTGCCTGATATTTTTCTTCCGAAACGAGAAATCCGACCGTTAATTAGCCGTACAAAAACCGTAGCTGGACCATTTTCGCTAAGAGGACGGATGGCAGCCATTGACAACGATGATCCACCAACATACAGCTTGCCATGGAAGGGAGCACGCATGATTGGATGAAGACAATAGGAAAGCAGAGGTTCAAAAGCAACAAAACATCTCCAAACGCTTATCTGAAATTCCCACCAATGAATTACATAAGTATCTTTATTTTAATTTGCGTTTTATTTATCTTTCAATTATGAAAACTTATAACCAATTGAATCCGCCTGACTAAGATTTACAAGATGACCATAGCTTGCTTCAAGCCGGCAATCTCCGTGGGATCGACCCTTACTCGCGTAAGGTTTTATTACTTGGACGACGCAGTGCACTTGCTGGTTTGTTGTACCGGAGTTGTGAAAAGTGTGATCACAATTCCGTGCACCAAGTTTTTGGTGCCGTTGTCGGGGATTGTTCAAGTTTGGACAACTAACGGTTCATCTTGTTGCTTAGATTAGGTAACCTTCTTTCTTGTTTCAACATTTATCTTCTTTTCAAAAATTTTTTTATAAAAAAAATTTTAATAAAATCATAAAACCAAAAAAATTTTGTGTTTCTTGTTTGAGTCTAGTGTCAAAATTTAAGTTTGGTGTCAACTGCATGTTTTTAATTTTTCTTAGATTTTCGAAAATTCATGCATTGTGTTCTTCTTTGATCTTCAAGTTGTTCTTGATGATTTTCCTTGTTTGATCTTTAATTTTTCTTGTTTTGTGTCTTTTCTTGTTTTCTGGTGCATTTTCGAATTGTTAGTGTCCCTAGTACAAAAGTTCTTAAGTTTGGTGTCTTGCATGTCTTTCTTGTCTTAAAAATTTTCAAAAATATGTTCTTGATGTTCATCATGATCTTCAAGGTGTTCTTGGTGTTCATCTTGACATTCAAGGTGTTCTTGCATGCATTATTTGTTTTGATCTTAAATTTTTATGTTTTGTTCCATTTTTTTGTTTTTCTCTCTCCTTATTAAAAATTTAAAAGTAAAAAAATATCTTTTCCTTATTCTTCTCATAATTTTCGAAATTTTGAGTTGACTTGGTCAAAAATTTTTAAAATTTGGTTGTTTCTTGTTAGTTAAGTCAAAATTTCAATTTAAAAACTTTCTTTTTTCAAATATTTTTCAAAATCAATTCTTTTTCATTTTTTTTATGATTTTTGAATTTCATTCTTAAAATTTTTCAAAATCTTTTTCATTTTTCTTTTAATGTTTTCAAAAGTTTTAAAACTAATTTTTCAAAATATTTTTCTTAATTTTATTTCATATTTTCGAAAATCCTTGCTAACAATTAATGTTTTGATCCAAAAATTTCAAGTTTGTTACTTTCTTGTTAAGAAAGGTTCAATCTTTGAATTCTAAAATCATACCTTTTAGTTTCTTGTTAGTCAAGTCATCAACTTTAATTTTAAAAATCAAATCTTTTTAATTTCTTTTTCAAAATAAATTTCAATCATATCTTTTTAATTTTAATTTCAAAATCCTTTTCTAACTTCTTATCTTTTCAAAATTTATTTTCAAACCTTTTTCAACTAGCTACTTGACTTGGTTATTTTAATTTTAAAAAGTTTACTATTTCTTATCTTTTTCAAAACCACCTAACTACTTTTCCACTTCTAATTTTCGAAAATCACTAACCACTTTTTCAAAAATCTTTTTAATTAACTTATTGTTTTAGTTTTTAATTTTCTTGTATTTCTTTTTCAAATTTTTGAAACTAACTTAATTAATTAAATAAAAATAAAAATATTTTTCTTTTCCTTCTCCTTAAAATTCAAATACTCTCTCTCATCTCTTTCTATTTATTTTATTTAATTGCTAACACTTCTCTTCTACTCATAATTCGAACCCCTCTCTCTTCTCTCTGTTTGAATTACTCATCTCCTCTCTCTTCTCATTCTTCTATTCTTCTATTCTTGTACTCACATAAAGGAATCTCTATACTGTGACATAGAGGATTTCACTACTACCTTTGTTCTCTTCTTTTTCATATGAATAGGAACAAGGATAAGGACATTCTTGTTGAAGCTGATCCTGAACCAGAAAGGACTTTGAAGAGGAAGCTAAGAGAAGCTAAAGCACAACACTCTGGAGAGGACCTTACAAAAAATTTCTAAAAAGAAGCAGACATGGCAGCCGAACCCAACAATAATGCTAGAGATGCAAGGAAGATGCTTGGTGACTATACTGCACCAACTTCCAACTTCTATGGAAGAAGCATCTCAATTCTTGCCATTGGAGCAAACAACTTTAAGCTTAAGCCTCAATTAGTTTCTCTAATGCAGCAGAATTGCAAGTTTCATGGACTTCCATCGGAAGATCCTCATCAGTTCTTAGCTGAATTCTTACAGATCTGTGATACTGTTAAGACCAATGGAGTTGATCCCGAGGTTTACAGACTTATGTTTTTCCTATTTGCTGTAAGAGACAGAGCTATAATATGGTTAGACTCACAACCTAGAGAAAGCCTGAACTCTTGGGACAAGTTGGTCACTACTTTCTTGGCCAAATTCTTTCCACCTCAAAAGTTGAGCAAGCTTAGAGTGGATGTCCAAACTTCAGATAGAAAGAAGGTGAATCCCTCTATAAAGCTTGGGAAAGATACAAGCAATTGATCAGAAGGTGTCCTTCTGACATGCTTTCAGAATGGAGCATTTTAGATATATTCTATGATGGTCTGTCTGAATTGTCCAAGATGTTATTGGACCACTCTTAGAAGTGTGAGTGAATATCTTAGAAGAAGAATAAGCATGAATTGAATAGAAGAACAATAGTAATTGCATTAATACTCGAGGAACAGCAGAGCTCCACACCTTAATCTATGGTGTGTAGAAACTCCACCGTTGAAAATACATAAGTGGTGAAGGTAGGCATGGCCGTGAGGCCAGCCCCCAAGTCTAAGGAAAACATTCTAAAGATGATTCCAAGATGAAAATATAATAGTAAGAGGTCATATTTATAATGAAACTAGCTACTAGGGTTTACAGAATTAAGTGAATGATGTAGAAATCCACTTCCGGGCCCACTTGGTGTGTGCTTGGGCTGAGCATTGAGCTTTACACGTGTAGAGGCTTTCCTTGGAGTTAAACGCCAGCTTTGGTGCCAGTTTGGGCGTTTAACTCCAGCTTTTATGCCAGTTCTGGTGTTTTAACTTCAGAATAGAGCAAAGAATGGGCGTTTGAATGCTAGTTTGTGTCGTCAAAACTCGAGCAAAGTATGGACTATTATATATTGCTAGAAAGCTTTGGATGTCTACTTTCAAACGCAATTGAGAGCGCGCCATTTGAAGTTCTGTAGCACTAGAAAAACTACTTCGAGTGAAGGGAGGTTAGAATCCAACAGCATCAGCAGTCCTTTGTCAGCCTCTGAATCATATTTTTGCTCAGGTCCCTCAATTTCAGCCAGAAAATACCTGAAATAACAGAAAAACACACAAACTCATAGTAAAGTCCAAAAATGTGAATTTTGCATAAAAACTAATAAAACCATCCCAAAAAGTAGCTAGATCCTACTAAAAACTACCTAAAAACAATGCCAAAAAGCGTATAAATTATCCGCTCATCAGTGACCTGGGGTCAGGTATAAACCTCATGTCACTCTCTGTAATGGAGAAACTAGGGATCTTTGAGGTATAAGCTGCAAGAATCTCACTAGAGATGGCAGACAAATCAATGAAACAGGCTTATGGACTTGTAGAGGACGTCTTAGTGAAGGTTGAAGGCCTTTACATCCCTGCTGACTTCATAATCCTAGACACTGGGAAGGATGAGGATGAATTCGTCATCCTTGGAAAACCCTTCCTACCCACAGCAAGGGCTGTGATTGATATGGACAAAGGAGAGTTAGCCCTTCAATTGAATGAGGACTACCTTGTGTTTAAGGCTCAAGGATCTTCCTTTGTAAACATAGAGAAGAAGCATGAAAAGCTTCATCCAATTATCTCCATACAAAGTCAAGCAGAGCCCCCACATTCAAAATCTAAGTTTGGTGTTGGGAGGCCACAATCATGCTCTGAGTATCTGTGAAGCTCTGTAAGAGCTTCCTGTCAAGCTATTGACATTAAAGAAGCGCTTGTTGGGAGGCAATCCAATTTTATTTATCTATGTGAATTACTTTTCCATTTCAACTTCCATTATTAGTTTATGTTTTTTTTAGGTTGATGATCATGTGGAGTCACAAAAACAGCTGCAGAATTAAAGTGGAATAAAAAATAGCACACCCTGGAGGACAGACTTACTGGCGTTTAAACGCCAGTAAGGATAGCAGAATGGGCGTTTAATGCCCAGTCTGGCAGCATTCTGGGCGTTAAACGCCAGAATTGGCAGACAGACTGGTGTTTAACACTAGAAAAGGGTGTCTGGTGCTGGCTGGCGTTAAACGCCAGAAGGGGGCATCAGCTTGGCGTTTAAAGCCAAGAAAGGCATCAGACTAGCGTTTAAATGCCAGAAAGGGCTGTCAAGGGGCGTTTACACACCAGAATGGTGCAGGGATTAGAAACCCTTGACACCTCAAGATCTGTAGACCCCACAGGATCTCCACCTACCCCAACTCACTCTCTCTCCTCTTCACACCTTTCCATCATACTCTTCCCTAAACACCATTCACCTATCAAATCCTACCCTTTTCCCCATAATCTCTTCACCACTCACATCCATCCACTATTTCCAAAAAAAAAAAACCATCATAAAACCCCACCTACCTCACCATTCAAATTCAAAACATTTCCCTCCCAGACCTACCCTTTTTCACACAGATTCCCCCTCTCCCTTACCCTATAACTACCCCTCCTTACTCCTCCACTTTCACACATCACAAACACTTCATCACCCACTTGGCCGAACCATTCATACCCTTCTATATCCTCCATTTCATCTTCTTCTCCTCCTTTCTTTCTTCTTTTGCTCGAGGATGAGCAAACCTTTTAAGTTTGGTGTGGGAAAAATTAGAATAAAATTGGGTTGCCTCCCAATAAGCACTTTTTTAATGTCAATAGCTTGACAGTGAGCTCCCATGGAGTTTCACAGATAATCAGAGCATGGTTGAGATCTCTCAACACCAAACTTAGAGTTTGGTTGTGGCCTCCTAGCACCAAACTTAGAGTTTGAATGTGGGGGCTCTGTTTGACTCTGTATTGGGAGAAGCTCTTCATGCTTACTCTCCATGGTTACAGATGGAGAACCTTGAGTCTTTACTACAAGGCATTCTTCATTCTCATGAAGGATCAACTCTCCTCTATCAACATCAATCATAGCTCTTGCTATGGCTAGGAAGGGTCTTCTGAGGATGATGACTCATCCTCATCCTTCCTAGTGTCTAGGATTATGAAATCAACAGGGAAGTAAAGGCCTTCAACCTTTACTAGCACGTCCTCTACTAATCCATAAGCCTTTTTCATAGAGTTATCTGCCATTTCCAATGAGAATTTGGCAGTGTGTACCTCATAGATTCCCAGTTTCTTCGTTACAAGAGTGGCATCATGTTTATCCCTGACCCCAGGTCGCACAGAGCTTTTCAAAGGTCATGGTACCTATGGTATAGGGTATTAAGAATTTCCCAGGAACCTGTTTCTTTTGAGGTAAATTTTACTGAACCAATGTATTCAGTTCATTGGTGAGCAAGGGAGGCTCTTCCTCCCAAGTCTCATTACCAACCAGCTTGGCATTCAGCTTCATAATTGCTCCTAAATATTGGACAACTTGCCCTTCAACAATGTCTTCATCCTCTTCAGAAGATGAATAGTCATCAGAGCTCATGAATAGTAAAAGGAGGTCCAAGGGAATCTCTATGGTCTCTGTATGAGCCTCAAATTCCTTTGGTTCCTCATTAGGAGATTCCGTACTGACCATTGGACGTCCCCTGAGGTCTTCCTCATTGGGATTCACGTCCTCCTCTTCCTCTAAGGATTCGGCCATGTTGATTATATCAATGGCCTTGCATTCTCCTTTGGGATTCTCTTC
The DNA here is from genome assembly GCF_003086295.3 of Arachis hypogaea. Lineage (NCBI taxonomy): Eukaryota > Viridiplantae > Streptophyta > Magnoliopsida > Fabales > Fabaceae > Arachis > Arachis hypogaea. The sequence goes on along the minus strand of NC_092038.1, from coordinate 90,427,745 downwards.
TGTATTGCTTGGGAGAGTGCTATGAGAAGTTTCAGTAACCCTTTTACTCAGCTGGCCCACTTGTGCCTCCAAATTTCTAATGGAGGATCTTGTTTTATTCATGAAACAAAGAATGGCCTTAGATAGATCAGAGACTATGTTTGCTAAGCTAGAAGGATTCTGCTCAAAATGCTCTGTCTGTTGTTGAGATGATGATGGGAAAGGTTTGCTATTGCTAAACCTGATTCTTCCACCATTGTTATTATTGAAGCCTTGCTTCTGTTGATCCTTCCATGAAAATTTTGGATGATTTTTCCATGAAGGATTATAGGTGTTACCAAAGGCTTCACCCATATAATTCACCCCTGCCATTGCAGGGTTCTCAGGATTATAATCTTCTTCTTCAGAAGATGCTTCTTTAGTACTGTTAGATGCATTTTGCAATCCATTCAGACTTTGAGAGATCATATTGACTTGTTGGGTCAATATTTTGTTCTGAGCTAATATGGCATTCAGAGCATCAATATGGCCAATATTTTGCAATCCACTCTCGAGTTTGAAGCTCGACACAGTCATCCCTTCCCAGATCCTACTCGGAATACCACAGACAAGGTTTAGACTTTCCGAATCTCAGGAATGGCCACCATTAATTCTAGCTTATACCACGAAGACTCCGATCTTTCGGAATGGAGGCTAAGAGATACACACTCAATCTTAAGTAGAACGGAAGTGGTTGTCAGTCACGCGTTCATAGGTGAGAATGATGATGAGTGTCACAGATCATCACATTTATCAAGTTGAAGTGTGAATGAATATGTTAGAAGAAGAATAAGCATGAATTGAATAGAAGAACAATAGTAATTGCATTAATACTCGAGGAACAGCAGAGCTCCACACCTTAATCTATGGTGTGTAGAAACTCCACCGTTGAAAATACATAACTGGTGAAGGTAGTCATGGCCGTGAGGCCAGCCCCCAAGTCTAAGGAAAACATTCTAAAGATGATTTCAAGATGAAAATATAATAGTAAGAGGTCATATTTATAATGAAACTAGCTACTAGGGTTTACATAATTAAGTGAATGATGTAGAAATCCACTTCCGGGCCCACTTGGTGTGTGCTTGGGCTGAGCATTGAGCTTTACACGTGTAGAGGCTTTCCTTGGAGTTAAACGCCAGCTTTGGTGCCAGTTTGGGCGTTTAACTCCAGCTTTTATGCCAGTTCTGGTGTTTTGACTTCAGAATAGAGCAGAAAATGGGCGTTTGAATGCTAGTTTGTGTCATCAAAACTCGAGCAAAGTATGGGCTATTATATATTGCTAGAAAGCTTTGGATGTCTACTTTCAAACGCAATTGAGAGCGCGCCATTTGAAGTTCTATAGCACTAGAAAAACTACTTCGAGTGAAGGGAGGTTAGAATCCAACAGCATCAGCAGTCCTTTGTCAGCCTCTGAATCATATTTTTGCTCAGGTCCCTCATTTTCAGCCAGAAAATACCTGAAATAACAGAAAAACACACAAACTCATAGTAAAGTCCAAAAATGTGAATTTTGCATAAAAACTAATAAAACCATCCCAAAAAGTAGCTAGATCCTACTAAAAACTACCTAAAAACAATGCCAAAAAGCGTATAAATTATCCGCTCATCAGTGACCTGGGGTCAGGTATAAACCTCATGTCACTCTCTGTAATGGAGAAACTAGGGATCTTTGAGGTATAAGCCGCAAAAATCTCACTAGAGATGGCAGACAAATCAATGAAATAGGCTTATGGACTTGTAGAGGACGTCTTATTGAAGGTTGAAGGCCTTTACATCCCTGCTGACTTCATAATCCTAGACACTGGGAAGGATGAGGATGAATTCGTCATCCTTGGAAAACCCTTCCTACCCACAGCAAGGGCTGTGATTGATATGGACAAAGGAGAGTTAGCCCTTCAATTGAATGAGGACTACCTTGTGTTTAAGGCTCAAGGATCTTCCTTTGTAAACATAGAGAAGAAGCATGAAAAGCTTCATCCAATTCTCTCCATACAAAGTCAAGCAGAGTCCCCACATTCAAAATCTAAGTTTGGTGTTGGGAGGCCACAATCATGCTCTGAGTATCTGTGAAGCTCTGTAAGAGCTTCCTGTCAAGCTATTGACATTAAAGAAGCGCTTGTTGGGAGGCAATCCAATTTTATTTATCTATGTGAATTACTTTTACATTTCAACTTCCATTATTAGTTTATGTTTTCTTTAGGTTGATGATCATGTGGAGTCACAAAAACAGCTGCAGAATTAAAGTGGAATAAAAAACACCACACCCTGGAGGACAGACTTACTGGCGTTTAAACGCCAGTAAGGATAGCAGAATGGGCGTTTAATGCCCAGTCTGGCAGCATTCTAGGCGTTAAACGCCAGAATTGGCAGACAGACTGGTGTTTAACACTAGAAAAGCGTGTATGGTGCTGGTTGGCGTTAAACGCCAGAAGGGGGCATCAGCTTGGCGTTTAAAGCCAAGAAAGGCATCAGACTAGCGTTTAAACGCCAGAAAGGGCTGTCCAGGGGTGTTTACACACCAGAATGGTGCAGGGATTAGAAACCCTTGACACCTCAAGATCTGTAGACCCCACAGGATCTCCACCTACCCCAACTCACTCTCTCTCCTCTTCACACCTTTTCATCATACTCTTCCCTAAACACCATTCACCTATCAAATCCTACCCTTTTCCCCATAATCTCTTCACCACTCACATCCATCCACTATTTCCAAAAAAAAAACCATCATAAAACCCCACCTACCTCACCATTCAAATTCAAAATATTTCCCTCCCAAACCTACCGTTTTTCACACAGATTTCCCCTCTCCCTTACCCTATAACTACCCCTCCTTACTCCTCCACTTTCACACATCACAAACACTTCATCACCCACTTGGCTGAACCATTCATACCCTTCTATATCCTCCATTTCATCTTCTTCTCCTCCTTTCTTTCTTCTTTTGCTCGAGGATGAGCAAACCTTTTAAGTTTGGTGTGGGAAAAAGCTCTGCTTTTTGTTTTTCCATAACCATTAATGGCACCTAAGACCGGAGAAACCTCTAGAAAGAGGAAAGGGAAGGCAATTGCTTCCACCTCTGAGTCATAGAAGATGGAGAGATTCATCTCAAAGGTCCATTAAGACCACTTCTATGAAGTTGTGGCCAAGAAAAAGGTGATCCCTAAGGTCCCCTTCATCCTCAAAAAGAGTGAATATCCGGAGATCCGACGTGAGGTTCGGTGAAGAGGTTGGGACGTTCTCACCAACCCCATCCAACAAGTCAGAATCTTAATAGTTCTAGAGTTTTATGCTAATGCATGGATCACTAAGAACCATGATCAAAGTATGAACTCGAACCCAAAGAATTGGCTCACAATGATTCAGGGGAAATACTTAAATTTCAGTCCGGAAACTGTAAGGTTGGCATTCAACTTGCCAATGATGTAAGGAGATCCTCATGCTTTCACTATAAGGGTCAACTTTGATCAAAGGTTGGACCAAGTTCTCATGGATATCTGTGTGGAAGGAGTCTAATGGAAGAGAGACTCCAAAGGCAAGCCGGTTCAACTGAGAAAGCCTGACCTCAAACCCGTGGCTAGAGGATGGTTGGAGTTCATTCAACGCTCTATCATTCCTACTAGCAACCAGTCCGAAGTAACTGTGGATCGGGCTATCATGATCTATAGTATCATGATTGGAGAGGAAGTGGAAGTTCATGAGATCATACCTCTAGAACTATACAAGGTGGTTGACAAGCCCTCCACTTTGGCAAGGTTAGCCTTCCCTCATCTCATCTATCACCTATGCAATTCAGCTGGAATTTTTATAGAGGAAGACATCCTCATTGAAGCAGACAAGCCCATAACTAGAAAAAAGATGGAGCAGACAAGAGAGCCCACTCATGGACCTCAACAAGAGCATGAGGAAGTCCCTCATCAAGAAATCCCTGAGATGCCTCAAGGGATGCACTTCTCTCCACACAACTATTGGGAGCAACTCAATACCTCTTTAGGAGAACTAAGTTCCAATATGGAGCAACAAAGAATGAAGCACCAAGAGCATTCTATCATCCTCCATGAAATCAGAGAGGACCAAAAGGCCATGAGAGAGGAGCAACAAAGGCAAGGAAGAGACATAGAGGAGCTCTAGAACTCCATTAGTTCCTCAAGAGGAAGAAGAAGCCACCATCACTAAGGTGGACCCGTTCTTTAATCTCCTTGTTTATTTTCTTTTCTGTTTTTGGTTTTTATGCTTTATGTTTTGACTATGTTTGTGCCTTCATTACATGATCATTAGTGTTTAGTGTCTATGTCTTAAAGCTATGAATGTTCCATGAATCTTTCACCTTTCTTAAATGAAAAATGTTTTCTAAAAAAGAAAAAGAAGTACATGAATTTCGAATTCTATCTTGAAAATAGTTTAATTATTTTGATGTGGTGGCAATACTTTTTGTTTTCTGAATGAATGCTTGAACAGTGCATATTTTTTATAGTGAAGTTTATGAATGTTAAAATTGTTGGCTCTTGAAAGAATAATGAAAAAAGAAAAATGTTATTGATAATCTAAAAAATCATAAAATTGATTCTTGAAGCAAGAAAAAGCAGTAAAAAACACAAAGCTTGTGAAAGAAAAAAATGGCAAAAAATAAAGAAAAAGAAAGAAAAAGAAAAAGTAAGCAGGAAAAGCCAATAGCTTTTTAAACCAAAAGACAAGAGCAAAAAGCCAGTAACCCTTTAAACTAAAAGGCAAGGGTAAAAATGATCCAAGACTTTGAGCATTAATGGATAGGAGGGCCCAAAGGAATAAAATTCTGGCCTAAGCGGCTAATTCAAGCTGTCCCTAACCATGTGCTTGTGTCATGTATGTCCAAGTGAACAGCTTGGGACTGAGTGATTAAAGTCATGATCCAAAGCAAAAGAGTGTGCTTAAGAACTCTGGGCACCTCTAACTGGGACTCTAGCAAAATTGAGTCACAATCTGAAAAGGTTCACCAAGTTCTGTATCCGTGGCATTTATGTATCCGGTAGTAATACTGGAAAACAAAATGCTAAGGGTCACGGCCAAGACTCATAAAGTAGCTGTGTTCAAGAATCAACATACTAAACTAAGAGAATCAATAACACTATCTGAATTCTGAGTTCCTATGGATGCCAATCATTCTGAACTTCAAAGGATAAAGTGAGATGCCAAAATTGTTCAGAAGCAAAAAGCTACTAGTCCCGCTCATCTAATTGGAACTAAGCTTCATTGATGTTTTGAAATTTATTGTATTTTCTCTTCTTTTTATCCTATTTTGTTTTTAGTTGCTTGGGGACAAGCAACAATTTAAGTTTAATGTTATGATGAGTGGATAATTTATACGCTTTTTGGCATTGTTTTTACATAATTTTTAATATGTTTTAGTTACTTTTTATTATATTTTTATTAGTTTTTATGCAAAAATCACATTTCTGAACTTTACAATGAGTTTGTGTGTTTTACTGTAATTTCAGGTATTTTCTAACTGAAGTTTAGGGACCTGAGCAAAAATCTGATTCAAAGGCTGAGAAAGGACTGCAGATGCTGTTGGATTCTGACCTCCCTGCACTCAAACGCGTTTTCCTGGAGCTACAGAAGTCCAATTAGTGCGTTCTCAATTGGGCTAGAAAGCTAACATCCTGAGCTTTCCAGAAATATATAATAGTATATACTTTGCCTGAGATTCGATGGGCTAAACTGGCGTTAAAACGCCCACTAGAGACCCTTTCCTAGCGTTAAACGCCCAAACTGGCATCCAAGCTGGCGTTTAACTCTAGAAAAATCCTATGCACGTGTAAAGCTTAATGCTCAGCCCAAGTACTCACCAAGTGGGCCTTGGAAGTGGATTTCTGCACTATCTGCACTTAGTTACTTATTTTCTGTAATCCTTAGTAACTGGTTTACTTATATATAACACTTTTAACTATTGCATTTCATCCCTTTTTCGGAGCTTATGCCATTTTTTATATTTGGAAGGCTGGCCATTCGGCCATGCCTAGACCTTTTTCTCTTATGTATTTTCCAATGATGGATTTTCTACACCTCATAAATTAAGGTGCGGAGCTCTGCTGTTCTTCATGAATTAATACAAGTACTACTGTTTCTCTTTCAATTCATACTTACTTCTTCTCCAAGATATAGTCTCTTACTTAATTCAGTTAAGTCAGAATGAAGGGGTGACCCGTGACAATCACCCACTATCTTCGTTACTCGCTTAGCCAAGATCCGCGTGCCTGACAACCACAAGCGGTCTACATGATGTTCAACGTTGTCATTGGACGACAGCCGGAGTATATTCTCTTGGGTCTCTGATCCACGGATTTGACTTGCCTCTCCTGACAATAGAGCATTTGAATCCATGAGATTAGAACCTTCGTGGTATAGGCTAGAACCAATTGGCAGCATTCCTGAGATCCGGAAAGTCTAAACCTTGTCTATGGTATTCCGAGTAGGATCTGGGACGGGATGACTGTGACGAGCTTCAAACTCACGAATGTTGGATGCAGTGACAGTGCGCAAAAGGATAGAGAGATCCTATTCTGACACAAGTGAGAACCGACAGATGATTAGCCGTGCGGTAGCTGTACCTGGTATTTTTCATCCGAGACGAGAATTCTGACAGTTGATTAGCCATACAGAAACCGTAGCTGGACCATTTTCACTGAGAGGATGGATGGTAGCCATTGACAACGGTGATCCACCAACATACAGCTTGCCATGGAAGGGAGCACGCATGATTTGAGGAAGACAATAGGAAAGCAGAGGTTCAGAAGCAACAAAGCATCTCCAAATGCTTATCTGAAATTCCCACCAATGAATTACATAAGTATCTTTATTTTAATTTGCATTTTATTTATCTTTCAATTATCAAAACTCATAACCAATTGAATCCACCTTACTAAGATTTACAAGATGACCATAGATTGCTTCAAGCCGGAAATCTCCATGGGATCGACCCTTACTCGCGTAAGGTTTTATTACTTGGATGACCCAGTGCACTTGCTGGTTAGTTGTACCAGAGTTGTGAAAAGTGTGATCACAATTCTGTGCACCAGTTTGATTCTGAGTGTTGGAGTTCTAGGAATGCCTCTAGCTTTCCTGGGACCTTATATATTATCTATGTGGCACCTTACCATACTAAGAATGCCTGGTTCTCATTCCATACGTATATTGTTATTTTTCAGATGCAGGTCGAGAAGCACATCGTTGAACATCTAGAGATTCTCTGTGCAAGCGAAGATTTCATTTTGGGATGTGATATTTTGTGATTAGGCTATCTATATATGTAGTTATATTCTCCGCCCTGTATATATTGTATTTTGTCCCTTTTATAGGTTGACTTGGAGAAACAGGTGTATTTATCATGTCTTTTGGGCTATTTTTGGGTTGTATATATATGTATATGTATACTCTAGCTGGTCTTACCTTCGCAGTTTGAGTCCGAATCTTGATATCTGTATCTTTTGGAATTCTGTTCTATATATAAGTTGAGTTTGAAGAACTAAAACATATTAAGATGATGACTAAATATTATTGGGTTATTAGACAATTGTTTGTGTGATTTGTTTTGTTTAGTGTGCAAAAAAATTATTTATTCACATTTGACCCAAGAAGCATCAACTCCGGCCCAATATCAAGTTCAACATGAACAAAGCATTCATTCCAACACTCTTGATCCAAAGACTGAGTGGCTGAACCATAAGAAAGAAATGAAGAAAACAGATTAGCCCATATCCAAACACAAGTCGAAATCGTGGTCCATATCCAAAATCACTCACTTAAACTTGAATTTTATTTCATTTGAATCCATTCTTTTCACATCCACCAAAACCAAAACTCTTTCTTCTCTCTCTTTTTTTTCTTTCACATCACATCATGTGAACTCTCTGAAATAAGAAGAAAGGAAAAGGAAATCATGAAGCTAGACCAAATTGAAGAACAAAAAGGAGGTTTCCATTTTCAAGCAACGAAGAAGAGATCGAATAGGAGATCAAAGAGGCTAGGGCTAAAGGCAATATCAAATTGGAAGAGTAAATCATAAAAAGCATTTCCACATTTGTCTTTCATTAAGAAGCGCTGAAGAAATCATCTGGGTCACAAGCATAGAAGTGGAAAACTGAAGTAATAAAAAATGATGATGCTTGCGGTGGATCAACGCTCAAGAATCTGACTTGGAAACAAAGCAAAAATACACGGTTCAGATTTAAGAGGCAAGATGAAAAAGGTTGAAAGATAAAATTAAAGGTATGGTTGCATGTCTAATTCGGTCACTGTTTCTACCTTCTCTCTTTTCTATAAACGTCACTACTACATCTAATTTTGGAGAAGAAGTCAAACAAGGTGCTGAAGCAAGTTTCAAGCCTAGGAAGCTTTATTCCTCTATTAAAGGGATGAACTGCCAAGGATTGGAGCAAGAAGTAAGAGAACAAACATTTAGGTTCCCATAGTTCGCTGAACTATTTATTCTTCTCCTTTATGGTTTTCATTGAGTATTTCTTTTTCTCAATTTAGTCTTTCTATGTTTCAGTGGTAAAAGGCAAATTGGTAAGATTTGTAAAAAAAACCATTAAGTGGAAAAAGGCAGAGAGTTAAACATGAAGAAAAAGCCATAGTTATTTCAGAAATTCTTTGTAAGTGTCTTTGTTTTGTTGTCATAATCCTGAGGAGATTCCCTTGTAAGTCGGGTTAGCACTTTGCTGTTGAAAAGTTTGGGTGAGTTCCTAGTTAAGTCTAGTTTAGGTTAGAAACTGGACTTGTCCCATATAGGATTGGATAGAATCCTAGGGAGAATTAGTAAATGTAATTCTGTTGAAAGATAGTAAAATTTCGTCACTGTTGTGATGGAGAGGGATGTAGGCTACATGAAACTAGGTAGTTGAACAAGGATACATCTGTGTGTAATTATCCTTTTTCTTCTCTATTTCTAGTTCTGCATTAAAGGAGACAAAATAGAAGTATCTCCTGATTCTACTATCCAACAACGCTTCTTTATAACACTCTTTGCACGTTACTCAGTTTTGGATCCTATCGCGTCAAGAGAAAAAACCACAGTCTCTATTGTTTAATGCTCATTGTATCTCAAATGAATTCAAGGTTTTAAGCATAGTAAAAAAGAGGCCAAGATTCAACTCCCTCCCCGTTCTCTTAGCCACTGATAACCATCATTATATATGTTTTCCTTTCTGTTCGATCTTATTCATCATTATACACTTATCCAGATGAGTATGATGTGTTTTCTGCAATGGTTTTGTTTAGCTTCTTTTTAAAGGCTCATAGTTATAATTTCTTTCAATTATATTTATATACATCTTTTCTTTTAGAGGTCATAATACCTCGCCACCTCTACTTTATGAATTAAACGTAAGGCTCTATGTGGTAGGATGTTACATTTAAGTGCTTCAACGTTGATTTCTTCTCTAATTTATTATAGTTGTTGATACATAGTGAAAGACTTTTGAGAATGTGTCTTTGTGAATTCAGCAAAGATTGACATTGAATTTTTTGCAATTTCTCTTTTATATATTTTAAGTTGGTATCTTTTAAGGTGATGTTCTTAGTAGAGGTAATTTGCAAGAAACATTCTTATAACAGTATAATGTTTTAAAATTGAAAATTTTTTTCACTTCATAGGAAGTATTAAGATCATCTTGAGGAAGGTAACAAATGATTACTTTCTTGATTTCTTTTATCAGTAACGTCTGATGTTCTATTTTGAGATTTTTGGAGTTGATTGTAAACTCTTTCATTAGGAGGTTGCTAGATAATATAGTACATTCTCAATTTTTTAAAGCCTCTATCAATAGGCCTATTTAAAAAATAGATGAGTCTCCTTGCCTAACTTTGTTGGTTGATCATGCATTACATGATTTTGTGCATCAAAAAACATGTTTAAGGACAACTAAAGTGGAAAATATGATATGTAGTATGCATTTATGCAAGTGTTTGTATGATTTATAGGTACCCCATAACTTTACTTAATTAAACCATGGCCATGATCAAAAGACTCTAACCATGCATGTTACTTTTCTATGGCATCTAACATGATTAATGTAAATGAGTATATATATCAGGGAGAGATGGTAGCAAAGTTCTAAACCATCTTTGGATAAAGTATTTTGTTATAGAAATCTCTTTTCACAGTAGAGAGAATTTTTATAGTAGAAAAAATTCTTGTTGCAGAGAAATTAGAGATGATGTTAACAATAGATAGTCCCAAGTAATGTTGGTGACCCAAAAAGAGGGTTGTTATAAGAACTATTGGATGTTGGATTAGAGGGTTTCTAATGTCCGGACTTTGATGCACATGTACACTTTCTTTCCTTTTTTGAAACATGCTTCTCTAGTGTGTTCTCATAATTTTAAAAGATACTTGGCTCATAAAGATGAGTAAATACCTTTATTTGAATTATTAGTACCCTTTCTGAATGAGCCCCTTTTCAATAGATGCCTTCTTAGTGAATATCTTCAAGCTGACACCTTCTCTATGCCATCTTACAAATGAACACTTCTTTATATTATTTTTATTGCTTATTTGACAAGAAAGAGGAAACACTTTAATGTGTATTGATTATGATTTATATGCGTACTCCAATTCTAGGAGTTTTCTGCTAAGAACACCTGATAGAGACAAAGAGAACACCTTTAGACACCTCTTTGAATGTACCACATAAGTTTTAAATATTTGAATAATCATGCATGCATTCATGCCCTTCTATTCAAATAGTTGTATCAGTACTTTTGCAATAGATAATCAACTAGAACCATCATAGCTGTTGCTTTCTATCAAAAGAGTAGTTTTGAATATCTCATGGATAAAAAAATATTCATTCATCTCCTTTCCTCTTGATGGGGATGCAATAGATAGGAACAAAACAAATACCTAGTATTTTTTTGGAACACCACTTGATATTTCATCACAATTTAGGAACCCTTCATGCCTTCTGTGTTTGAGACTTCTAAGTGAATGAAAATTCAAGAGAGTGTCATATGGTAGCACTGGTGAAAGTATAGATTGGGAGTTCAAAATTTCTTTTTTAGAACACCGAACAAAATAAGATAGATATCATAACATTCTTGGTGTTTCAGATTAGTGAACCTTGCATTTCAAAGTATCCTCAAGTGTTCAAGCTTTCTCTATCTTCAGTATGATTTTAGAATAACAATCCAATATACATAATGATTGTACACTAAAAGTATAATTTTATTGTGTATGAATAGTTCTACAGTGGTCCAAAACATGGCCAAAAAAAGTAAAGTTCCTCCTATAAGTGTGGACCAAAAGGATGAAACTCAAAAAGAATATCCTAAGGAGTTGAATTTTTCTTTAAGTAGGAACTAAATTGGTGGAAGTGGATTAGTTGGATTTAAAGTAAAGAGAATGTCATCTAGTTAGAAATGAACCAAACTAGATGTTCCTTCACTAAAGCTCTATTTGGTTAGTTCCTCAAAATTTGAGACATAGACCCAAACATACATAAGGAGATAGATATAAAAGGATAGTTTAAATTAGATTTATTTGGTTGCAAAGACATTGACTAAGAGACATAAAAGTTAGTTTCCATATTCATTCTTCTGTGTCTCAACTTTTTCTAGAGACACTAAATACTTGTCTATTGTGTTCATTTGTGTGTAAGAATGTCTTTGAAAATTTATGTCTTAGTAACCAAACAATGAATATATGTTACTGTGTCTGTGTCTCTGATGGACATAGACATGAAACAAACACTGCCTAATGTCACATGTCATGAGCACTTTTTTACCTGGACACCTTTTTGCCATGAACAGCAGGAGCAGTGTCAGAATTTCTACCATAATTTATGGAGATCAACTTCTTCCTTACACTCATTTTTAGTTAAAAAAACTTAAAATCATAGGAACACCAAAATCACCTTCTACAAACTACCCTATTTAGTAATAAGCCTTAGGATAAAAGGAGTAGGATGAATATGATATTGTAAATATTGGACAATGTACTACCCCTTCAAAAATGGCTTGAGACTTTAAAAGGACTTCAATTCATTACTATCAAGTAGGATCTTTCTTAAACTTGAGATATCATCTCTATCTTTTGCTCTCTTCTACTTCTTATTGTTCTTCATTTTATTAATCAAATTCAAACAAGACAATTCATTTCGGTGTTCCACTAAGAACACCCAACAGCAAGCTTTAATTAACTCTTGTCCACTTCAAAATAGCTCATTCATCCTCTTATGACAATAGTGAAGGTCTCAATACTGGTTCTCTACCACTATTTCTCATCTTTAGTTCTTGTGTTGCTTATTTTCTATTAGTAAAAGAATTTGTCTCACAGGTTTACCTACCCTTAATCTCTGCTCTTAATCTTTCTTTACTAAATCTATTTCCATAATACAACACCTGAATCATTTGGCGAATCCATTGGGAAGAACACTTCGATGCAATCGCAGAGTCTAGCAGTGCTCATTCTGGGCAAAATCGACTACCTAGACGATGCTCAGTAATCCCTCGGAACCTCAATCTCATCTTGGAACCACCGCAAGATGAGGATGAGCACAACCAAGAAGAGGAACAATTGGAGCAGCAGAATATGGGTGTAGGAAAAGAAGGAGCTTCTGTCCATGAAAATTTCTTCACACCCCATGCTGGATGTACTATTGGTCCCTGCACCTACATTACCATTTTTGCTCATGTGTACAATCATATGATAGACATCCAGACAAAGATATAGGCTTCGATTACTAAAATGATGGCTAGAGACCAAATGATATATATAACCCATTTTCCACCTCCAATCATAAATCAAGAGAATATAGAGGAACACAAGAACACCCATGTCACTTGCAGGGAGTTGGCACATATTCTAAAAGACAAAAGAGAGACAAATAAACCTATTTGGGAGATAAACTCATTATTTGGGCATCACATTCTGGCAAAGAACACATCCTATCATTCTTGGATAACCTCAATGTGTTTAGGAACCATCATAAGCTCAAGATCAAGAAGTTCTCAAAGTCATTAACCAGAAGGACGTTCACTTGGTATGCTAAGATGAAAGCCTATAACATCAACACTTGGAAGCAATTAGTGACAGAATTTTGCAACAATTTTCTGAAGGAGGAACCCTCCATGTACATCATAGACTCGAAAAGAGTGAATCAAAGTCAAGGAGAATGGCTGGTGGTATTCATCAAGAGATATAGAAATTAAGCCTTACTTTACATTGACATCCTCCTGAAACTACAATTGGTGTACGGGTTGATTAGAAACATGGAAGATGGTCTCAAATTTATCTTTCCATGAGAAAAATAAACACCTTCTATGAACTCTTAAAGAGAGCATCTCACATAACCAAGACAATGAAGCATAATGAAAAAAGATCCAAAGTTTTTCCTCTAGAGGTGTGTGCTGCTGATGGTAGGAACAGAAGGCATTCCTATTCTTGGGGTTCCAATAGAAATAATCATTCACTTCCTTTACCCCTCTCCAAAGCTCATGTCATGATAGTTGTAAATAGGTGGTTTGAGGATGTAACATTAAACCCTAGAACAGATGGAGAACCACCAATCTATGAAGACTTGAGGGACCCAAAGTACTACATGATACACCGAAATAAAAACCATGGCTTAACAGCTTGTTATGTTGTAAGGACGGTGTTTAACGGAGAATTAATGTCGGTCTAAAATTTTTCAATAGAATTTTGTTGCAAGCATAGTCTAAACAAACAATTAACTCTCAACCAAAGTTTAGAACTTTGTCACGAAAGTCAAATTAAATACCGGGAGTAGAATCCCGAGTTGTTTTTTCTAGGACTTGCAGTTGGATGCACATTGTTGGTTAGGAAATTCAGAGGCTTCGAATACAAATGAAAGAAAGGTAAAGCAACTAAAGAGCAAAAGAAATTAACAATTAATAAATCAATTGCAACAAGTAAAAACACTAAGCAGGTTAATAACTATCTAGCAAGAATGCAATTAAGATTATAACAGTTAAAAGGTAATTAAACCATGGAACAACGAATTTAAGCTAAAAGGGCTAAGAAAATAAAGTCAACACAAGAGATGATAATCAATCAATTAAAAGTCCTTGGCTAAGGGTGATAAATTAGGCTCCTGGTGCACAAATCCCCACACTTCGTACAACTGTACCAGCAAGTGCAATAGGTCATCCAAGTAATACCTGAGCAAGTCAGGGTCGATCCCACGAGAATTGTAGTTTGAAGCAAGCTATGGTTATCTTGCATATCTTAGTCAGGTGAGTAGGAGATGTTGGTATGTTGTTTAATTACATAAAGGGAATAATGAGATCTGAACTAGGTAGACCTGTTTATAATGATAAGAAGATGGTTAAGACTTGGAGATACTTTTTCCTTTTGGATTAACTCTGCTTTTACTGTCTTCTTCAATGTGAATGATTTCTTCTATGGCAGGTTGTATATGATTGTCCCCGGTAGAGAAGTCGCCAATGCTCCTTCAGATCTAAACTTCAGAGTTAGTGTGGATCCATTCTGATTGAGGGTGAAGCTCCTGCAGTCTTTTCTCCTTAATAATCCTACTCAAAACGCCACAGACAAGGTTGAATCTTTCATATCAGAGAATGTTGCGCCTTTGGGTTCTAGCCTCTACCACATAGACCCTAATCTCCCTATACCTCGGTTGAACTGATGTCTCGAGTAGTCCCTAACAAAGTCGTAGATTAGCCGTCTAAGAGATGTATAATCAAGCTGGTGGTTCAATGCTTTCAAGTTACGTATTCACACGAACCCAAGAAGAACATCGGTGGTTGTTAGGAACGTGGTCTTAGATCGAAGAACAAAAATGATTGTCACGGGTCATCCCATTCATCAGGTTGAAGAACGAAGATACATCTTAGAATTGAATTAAACACATATTGAAGAGAAACAGTAATACTTTTATTGATCCTTAAAACTCAGCAGGGCTCCTCCCCTCAACCTAGGAAGTTTAGAGACTCATACTGATAGAAAATACAATGTGAAAAATGAAATATGGCAGATTTTTTCCATAAAATCGTGTAAATGTTCTTTAAATACTAAGCTAATGACTAAAGATTACATAAGAAAAGGTAAAACAGTCTTTCAGTGCTAAAATCTACTTTTGGGGCCCACTTGGTGAGTGTATGGGCTGAGCTTTGATAAAATCCACGTTCTAGGAGGCCTCTAGGGTGTTGAACGCTAGCTACGGAGTCCTTCTTGGGTGTTTGGATGCTGGTCTCCACCTTGTGGGCGCTGGACGCCAGAATAGGTCAGGAGGCTGGCGTTGGACGCCAATTTTGGGGCCTTCAATTATGAAGCAAAGTATAGACTATTATCTATTTCTGGAAAGCCCTGGATATTAGCTTTCTATATCCGTTAAGAATGCCCCATTTGGACTTCTGTAACTCTAGAAAAGCTTTTTCTAGTGCAAGTAGGTCAGATCCAGACAGCATCTGCAGTTCTTTCTCTGCCTCTGAATCAGACTTTTGCTCCAGCTCCTTAATTTCAGCCAGAAAATACCTAAAATTGCCTAAAAACACACAAACTCAAAGTAGAATCCAAAAATGAAAACATATGAAACTTAAAATGAAAACACACTAAAACCTATGAAAACTTAATAAAACTTAAACAAAGCATACTAAAAACTATATGAAAATGATGCCAAAAAGCATATAAAAAATCCGCTTATCACAACACCAAACTTAAACTGTTGCTTGTCCCCAAGTAACTAAAAATAAAGTAGGATAAAAAGAAAAGTAAGATACAATAAATCTCTTAAGTTTTCAATGAAGCTCAGTTTCAATTAGATGAGCGGGACTTAGTAGCTTTTTGCTTCTGAATAGTTTTGGCATCTTACTATCCAATGAAACTCAGAAGTGTTGGAATCTTTAGGAACTTAGAATCCAGATGATATTAATGGCTCTCCTAGTTTAGTTCTTTTTGATTCTTGAACACAGCTTTTTAGAGTCTTGGCCGTGACCTTAAGCACTTTATTTTCCAGTATTACCACCGGATACATAAATGCCACAGACACTTAACTGGGTGAACCCTTTTGAATTGTGATTTAGCTTTTCTAGAATCCCCAGATAGAGGTATCCAGAGTTCTTAAGCACACTCTTTTTGGATCACGACTTTAACTGCTCAGTCTCAAGCTTTTCACTTGACACCTTCACACCACAAGCATATAGTTAGGGACAGCGTGTTTGAGCCGCTTAGGTCAAGATTTTGTTTCTTGTAGGCCCTCCTAACCATTGATGCTCAAAGCCTTGGATCATTTTGCCCTTGCCTTTTGGTTTAAAGGGTTATTGGCTTTTTGCTCTTGCCTTTTGGTTTTAAGAGCTATTTGCTTTTTCTGCTTTTTATTTATTTAATTTTTTTTCACATGCATACATATACATATTTTTTCCTTTATTTTTTGCAACATGCTTTTTTTTCTTTTACTTTTTTTGCTGCTTTTTCTTGCTTCTGGAATTAATTTTTGAGATTTTTCAAATTACTAATAATACTTATCCTTTTTCATCATTCTTTCAAGAGCCAACATTCAAAAATTCCAACTTCAAATATGCACGGTTCATTCATACATTCAGAAAACAAAAGTAATGCCACCACATCAAAATAATTGACTATTCTTATTATATAACTCAAAATTCATGTATCTCTCAATTCTTTTAAAATAAAATTTTCTTTTAAGCAATGTGAAAGATATATGGAACATTTTCTAGCCTTAAGACATAGATGATCATGCAACGTGAACAAGAGAACAGATAATAAAATATAATAGAAAACGGAAATTATCATAAGAAAAAGGGAATTAAGAGAATGAATCCACCTTAATGATGGCGGCTACTACTCTTCCTTGAGGATCTAATGTAGTGCTTGATCTCTCTGATGTCATGCCCTTGTCTCTGTTGTTCTTCCCTCAATTGATCTATGTTGGAGCTCCACTCTCCCAGAGAGGTATTCAGTTGATCCCAAAAAATTTTGGGGAGGAAAATACATCACTTGAGGCATCTCAGGGATTTCTATTAAGGCGGCTCCACATGCTCTTGTTGTGGTCCATGTGCCGGCTTTCTAACATGCTCCATCCTTCTTTTAGTGATGGGCTTGTCCTCTTCTATGACAATTCCAGCTGAATTGCATAGGTGATGAATGAGGTGAGGAAAGTGAAGGCAAGTGCCTTTCCCTTCCCCTTCCTTGAGGTTTTACCAGTCTTTGGTGCCATACTTAGGAGTGGTAGAAGTAAAAAAGCAAAGCTTTTGCAACACCAAACTTAAGAGTTTTGCTCGTCCTCGAGCAAAGATGAACACTAGGGAATAATAGAGTAGAAGAGGTGGTGTAGGTGGAGATTCTGTAGGACCTACTGGTCCTGAGAGGCCAGGGTAACTGAATTCTCTACCCTCCATATGGGTGTTGAATGCCCAGCTACTACACCATGACTGGCGTTCAACGCCAGCATTACTGCCAATTGGGGCATTGAAAGCCCAGGTCTGCCCCTGGCTGGCGTTCAACGCCAGCAAGCATGCCGATTTGGGCGCTGAACGCCCAACCAGTGCTCTCTGGTTGGCGCTCAACGCTAGCAAGACACTCCATCCAGAGTGTTCTGTTTTTATTGTTGAACCTTTCTGTTCTCTGTTCTGACTACTGCACATGATCACAAACATTAAAAAGCAAGGGAAATCTCTAAAAATAAACTAAAATAAACTCAAATGAAAATAAACAAAAGAAATAAGAACAGAAATACTTTACTCATGGTTGGGTTTCCTCCCAACAAGCACTTCTTTAATGTCATTAGCTTGATACTTGATTACTGACTTTCTTCCTCTTTTTCCAGTTAGTTAACAGAAATGACTCCATGGAAGAAGAGGAGGAGATTAGTGCCCTCAGATTTGAATTCCTCCTAACAAGCTTTCTTTTAGTGTGATGAGCTTGATTCTCCTTGCTTGTTAGGATAGGGCTTGTATTGTTTCTCCATCCCCTATGCATTTTCCTCTTGGGACCTTCCTCCTTGGTGGTGATGACTATCCAACACTAAACTTAAGTTTGATGTCTGGGAAAACTGTATGAGTTTTCACCAGGGGAGGAGGCTCCAGTATTATACTCTGCATGGAAGTACCTCCTTTTTCATGGGGTAGTGGATGTTGAAGAACCTTGATAACAATGTAATCCTTCTGTAACCTCATCACTAATTTTCCTCTCTCAACATCAGAGAGATTTCTTCCAGTAAATAGAGACCATTGTTCCACAACTTCAACAAAAGAAATATTGATTTGCATCATTTCAAAGCCTTCCAAGGATTGTGAGAATCGCTCATCCTTGATCTCCTTTTGGGGCATCTGAGGGTGTGGTACTTTAGGCTTTCTTCCCATAAGAGGCGCATGCAATAATGTGCTTCTATCCTATTCTTGAGTCCCTTCTTCATTTAGTTCCTCAATAGTGTGTACCATCTGAGGCTCATCCTCCTTGGTACTACTGAGGGTCAGACACTCTTCTCTTAGATTCACTTCTGTGTCTCTGAGAAGTGTGTTATGGTGTCTTTACAGTTTTTTAGGAAAGTTCATTTGAATGACTGTATTGCACTCCTTAGTAAGAGCTATTGTCTCTACTTCCCTCCAATATCTCTTGTTGTTTAGTATTTTCTTCATGAACTTAGCATATGAAGGCATTTGTTCAAGAGCCTCTGCAAAGGGATTGATCTCTAGCTTCTTAAAAGCTTCTAAAAATTTGGCAAATTACCTATCTTTTTCTTCTTGGAGTCTTTGAGAGTATGGTAACTTGGTCTTGTACTCAAGGGCCATGAGTGGTGCAGGGTAAGTGTCCATAGTTCCTAAAGAAGGGTCACCAACCTGCTTAGGAGAGGTGTTCCTAAAACTTACATGTGTCTGGTCTCCCTTGGGGTGGCATTCAATGCCTGGGATCCCCCCTTCTGGGTATTGGATGCCTTGGCTGCCATCCCTTTCTGGGCATTCAATGCCCCTGATGGAACCCTGGACTGTAACTTATTCATCTGCTGCCATTTCTTCCTTTCCTTATCTCTTACTGTTCTGAGGCTAGGTGTTCAGGGTACTCCCTAATTGAAGATATTGGCACTTTTCTCTTATCTGTTTGGACAAGTGCTGTCTAGCTTGACTCAACTATGCCTCTATATTCTTGTTAGAGGCTCGGGCTTCTTGCAACATCTCTTGTAATTTCAACGTTTATTGTGCAAGGGAGTGTAGTTGCTGGGTTAATGACTCACTTTGCTCAGGAGGGTCTGACTCAGTGAATGCTATCTTAACCTCTCCTTTCATTGAAGTCTCAACAGCTAAGTACATATGATGATTACTGGCAATTGTCTCAATGAGCTCGTGAGGTTCCTCAATTATCTTTCTCATGTGGATTGAACCACCAGCAGAATGGTCTAAGGACATCTTAGCCATATCTGTGAGTCTGTAATAGAAGATGTCTAACTTTACCCATTCTGAAAACATTTTAATAAGGCATTTCCTTAGCATCATCTTATATGTCACCCAAGCATCATAAAGGGATTTATTATCTCCTTATTTGAAGTCTTGGATGTCTAATCTCAACTGGGTCAGCTTCTATGGAGAAAAAGTATTAATTCAAAAACTTGTCCACCAGCTGATTCCATGTTTTCAAGCTAGACTTGGGTAGGTTATCTAACCACCTATTTGCCTGGTCTACTCCTTCAGTGTATACTGTGTCAGCTAATTGCAGGAATTCTGCAAGAAATTCCATGGGCTCTTCTTGTGGAAGTCCAGGAAATTGGCAGTTTTGCTGCACTAGAATGATTAACTATGGGTTGAGCTTAAAGTTAGCTACTTCAATAGGAGGTATGCTAATGCTGCTTCCATAGAAGTCAGGAGTGGGGGCTGTATAAGACCCCAAAGTTCTTCTGAACTGTTCATCCCCATTTGGGTTCAAGGTAAACTCTTTCTATTCATGTACACTCAGTTAGGAAAACAAGGAAGTGGGAAGGTGTGTGTCTCTATATCAGAGTATAGAGCACTTCCAGTAAGATGTCTTGAAAAGCCAAGAAGAATGGAGGTAGAGGGAGAGAGTTGGAAATTTTTTTTAAATTATTTTTTTTCAAAAATTAAATAAATAAATAAAATAAAAATGGAAAACTAATTAAAAAATAAAAGAAATAATTAAGAAATTTCAAAAATTAGAAGAGAGAGGAATTAGTTAGTAAATTTTGAAAAAGAAGAGAGAAAACAAGTAACTAATTAAGAAAAATTTGAAAATAAGATAAGATAGAAGACTAGAAAAGATTTAATTTTAAAAATATTTGAAAAAATCAACAAGATAAGATAAGAATTGAAAATATTTGAAAAAGATTTAAATTTAAAATTTAGAAGAAGATAAGATAGAAAATATTTTAAATTAAAGAAAAGATAAGTTAGATAAGATAAGGAAGTTAAGAAAAGATAAGTTTTAAATTAAAAAAAATTTGAAATAAAAAATAAAAAGTAAGTTTCTAATTTAAAAAGATTTGAAATTTAAATTTTAAAACAAAGATAAGATAAGAAAGAATCAAATTTTAAAAGAAAAGATTTGAAAAGAAATTGAAGAAGATAAGATTTGAATTTTGAATTTTGAAAAAGATTTGATTTTAAAATTTAAAATTTTAATTTGAAATTTTGAATTTTGAAATAAGATAAGATAAGAATTTGAAATTTGAATTTTGAAATTGAAGCAAGATAAGATAAAGTTTTGAAAAAGATTTGATTTTTAAAAAGATTTGATTTTTGAAAAGATTTGATTTTGAAATTTAAAATTAAGATAAGATAAGACAATGATTTGAAATTTAATGAAAGATAACAAAAGATAAGATAAAAATTTGAAAAAGTTTTGAATTTAAAATTTAAAAGAAAGATGAGATATGAAAGAATCAAATTAAAATAAAGATATGATAATATTTGAAATATGATTTTTGAAATTAAAATAAGATAAGATAATGATTTTGAAATTAAAATTTGAATTTTTGTTTGAAATTTTTGAAAATAATTTTTAAATAAAGATAGAAAAGATATTTTTTATTTTTTTATTTAATGAAGAAAGAGAAAAACAACCAAAAGACACTAAACTTAAAATTTTTAGATCTAAGACTCTAGATTTTCGAAAATTGAAAAGAAAAAACACCAAAAGACACCAAACTTAAAACTTGTTAGATCAAAACAAGAAAAGAAAGAAGAACAACTTAAAAATTTTTTTGAAAAATTAAAGGAGAGAAAAATCAAGAACAATTTTTTTGAAAAATTAAAGGAGAGAAAAATCAAGAAACACCAAAGAGACACCAAACTTAAAATTTTTAGGATCAAGGATTTAAATTTTTCGAAAATAAGCAAGAAAACACAAAGAGACACCAAACTTAAAAATTTTGAAATCAAAAAGGAAAATAACCAAGAATAATTCGAATATGAAGAAAGAAAAACCAAGAACAGGTTAAAAAAAATGAAAACCAAAGTGACCAAGGGTCCCAAACGTAAAAATTTTTGAAATCAAAGCATATAATTTTCAAAATTTTGAAAAGGAGAAACATAAAGAGACACCAAACTTAAGGATTGACACAAGACTCAAACAAAAGACACTTTTTTTGAAAATTTTTGGAAAAAGACACCAAGAAATTCAAAACTTTTACCAAGAACAAGAATTAAAGACTCAGAGTAAGAAAAGAAAAGAAATTTTGAAAAAGAAAAGAAATGATTTTTGAAGAAATTTTGAGAAAGAAAACAAGAAATAGGTAAGACTCAGACTCAGAAAATCAAAAGAAAATACATAGCCAAAAACAGAAAAGGTTTTGAAAATTTTTTGAAAAGAAAACAAAAGACATAAACAAAAGAGAAAATAAAACATAAAGAATACCTAATCCATGCAATAAGATAATCCGTTAGTTGTCCAAACTCGAACAATTCCCGGTAACGGGCCAAAAACTTGGTGCACGAATCCCCACACTTAGCGAGTCAGGGTCAATCCCACGAGGATTGTGGTTTGAAGCAAGATATGGTTATCTTGTTGCTCTTAGTCAGGTGAGTATGAGATGTTGGTATATTGTTTAATTGCATAAAGGGAATAATGAGATCTGAACTAGGTTGACCTGTTTATAATGATAAGAAGATGGTTAAGGCTTGGAGATGCTTTGTCCTTCTAGATTAAATCTGGTTTTACTGTCTTCTTTAATTGTGAATGATTTCTTCTATGGCAGGCTGTATGTGATTGTCGCCGGTTGAGAGGTCACCAATGCTCCTCCAGATCTGAACCCCAGGGTTAGTGTGGATCCATTCTCATTGAGGGTGAAGCTCTTGTAGTCCATTCTCCTCAATGATCCTACTCAAAATACCACAGACAAGGTCGAATCTTCCGGATCAGAGAATGTTGTGCCTTTGGATTCTAGCCTCTACCACAGAGACCCTAATCTCCCCATACCTCGGCTAAACTAGTGTCTCAAGAAGTCCCCAACGAAGTCGTGGATTAGCCGTCTAAGAGATGTATAATGAAGCTGGTGGTTTAATGCTTTCCAATTACGTATTTACACGAACCCAAGAAGAACACGGGTGGTTGTTAGGCACGCAGTCTTAGATTGAAGAACGAAGAGGATTGTCACGGGTCATCCCATTCATCAAGTTAAAGAATGAAGATACATCTTAGAATTGAATCAATCACAGACTAAAGGGAAATAGTAATACATTTATTGATCCATAAAACTCAGCTGGTCTCCTCTCCTCAACCTAGGAGGTTTAGAGACTCATACTGATAGAAAATACAATGTAAAAAACGAAATATGGCAGATTTTCCCCAGAAGATCGCGTAAAAGTTCTTTAAATACTAAGCTAATGACTAAGGATTACATAAAAAAGGGTAAAATAGTCTTTTAGTGCTAAAATCCACTTATGGGGCCCACTTGGTGAGTGTTTGGGCTGAGCTATGATGAGATCGATGTGCTAGGAGGCCTCTAGGGCATTGAATGCTGGATAGGGGGTCCTTCTTGGGTGTTTGGACGCTGGTTTCCTCCTTGTGGGTGCTGGACACCAGAATAGGGCAGGAGGCTGGTGTTAGACGCCAGTTTTGGGCCTTTAATTCTAAAGCAAAGTATAGACTATTATATATTTCGGGAAAGTCCTGGATGTTAGCTTTCCATAGCCGTTGAGAATGCTCCATTTGGACTTTGTAGCTCCAGAAAATCTCTTTCGAGTGCAAGGAGGTTAGATTCGGACAGCATCTTCAGTACTTTCTCTGCCTTTGAACCAGACTTTTGCTCCAGCTCCTTAATTTCAGCCAGAAAATATCTGAAATTACCTAAAAACACACAAACTCAAAGTAGAATAAAAAATGTGAATTTTACACTAAAACCTATGAAAACTTAATAAATCTTAAACAAAACATACTAAAAACTATATGAAAATGATGCCAAAAAGCGTATAAAATATCTGCTCAGTAGCTCCTATCCTTGTTGTTAACCACAAACATGGTAATTAGCAAGAGTATTCTTACTTTGTCATCCTCTAACATAAAAAAAAGTCAAGTAGGCATAATTGGTTTCAATCCACAAATCCCAGCCAACTTACTAATTTGACTTAGTGAAAGACTAGCGTTAGTAGAAATCAAACCAACTAACGACCCTAATTACCAATCAATATTGGACATTAAAAGCTCAAGGATCCCTAATTACTCAACCTCCAAGCCAAGAATGAAAATCTACTCCATAATCAAAGTAAACATTCTATCAAAAACTTGGTGAGAAATAAAAAGAAACATCATGTAATCGAGAAAATCAAGCAAAATTAAATCTACCCACTACCAATTATCAACACTAGTAACTCAAATAATACCTCTAAATCATGAAAACATCAATGCATTAATGAGAATTAAAAATTAATAAGATCCACAAACTAACGAACCAAGAGAAAATAACTAACAAAGTTTATGAGTGAAATTAAAACTAGAGAAACTACAATTGAGATCACAAAACTGAAATTTAACAAGATCCCATCCAAGAATTAAAACAAAATGTAATCAAAGAGTACTAAAACCTAGAGAGAAGGGAGAGTTTCTCTCTCTAGAAAACTAGGAACAAAAACTAGCTAAAAACTATGTGAATGTATGTATCCTTGAGTCTCTCCATCCCCCATTGAGTTTTGGCCCTCTTTCTTTGAGAATTCAGCTGAATTGAAGCCAAAAAGTGGTCCAGAAATTGTTGGCACAAGCATTTTTAAGTGATGCACGCATGTCATGTCATGTGTACGCATGAGGACATGCGTACACGCAAGTTGAGTTGTCTCCAGAAGATGTGTACGCGTGGGTCATGCGTATGCACAAGTGTCAAATCCTCAAATCTTAAATTCTTCATGATTCTTCCACTTTTGCATGTCGCCATTCCATCTCTCAAGCCATCCTTGCCCTATTGAACCTGAAATCACTCAACAAACGCATCACGGCATCGAATGGTAATAGAAGTGGATTAAAATTTGTTATTTTTAAGGCTTAAAAAATATGTTTTTAAATCTTAAGCATAATTTAGGAAGAAATCATAAAAGCATGCAATTTGGTGAATAAGTGCGAAAAGAGTCAATAAAATTCACTTATTTCAATCCAAAATAAACCATAAAATTGTGGTTTATCAATCTCCCCACACTTAAACTAGCATGTCCTCATTCTAAACACTAGAAGGACAAAAGAATCAAAGGGAATGGTAAGACTTAAGGAATGCAACCTATCTACATGAATACAACTAACATGTCTAATGCTAAATGCTTCAATCCACTTGGTTACAAATAAATCAATCTCCATGAACATATATAAGCACATAGGGCCAAGACAATGTAGTGATAAACATAATCCCACTAATTTGGGTTTCAAAATAAAATGTGAACAAACTTGCAAGATGAAAGCTCATGAAAGCACAGAACATAGAGTTCAGCAATCAAACCCTCACTAGAAGTGTTTACTCACTAATCTCTCTAGTGTTTGATGTTTGATTCTCTCAATTCTCTGCTAATCCTTCTTTCTAAGACTTATTCTTCTTCTAACAATAAACAATTATTCAATGTATGCATACAAATATCATGAGGTCTTTTCAAGGGTTGTAATGGAGCTAGTGTCAAGGTAAGATTGTATTTGGTCAAGTGGACTAGAATTTAAATCTTTGATTAACTTACACTTTTCACCTAAACTATAAGAATCTATTCAATTTGAATGCCTCCTAACTATCTATTATTCACCTTTTTACATACTCATACATTCTTTTCAATTCACACCCCATATGCATTATTCTTATTACTTTTCTTTGGAGTTGACATTTGTCCCTTTTTTATTGCTTTCTCTTTTTTTTTTCGATAACACAGTATTTACACAAAAGGTTAATGCATATGGTTTCTCATTTAATGCATAAATGTATATCCAATTCCCAAGATGTTCAATAAAAATTCAAAATACCCCCTTTCTACCAATGTTCCCAAATTTTTCCCCACTTAGATAATGCACACTCTCACTAACCTAAGCTAATCAAAGATCCAAAATAAGGGCATTTATTATTTTTTGCTTATAGTTAGTGATGTGCAAAAATAAAGAACAAAAGGAGATTAAACAGGCTCAAAATTGGTTAACAAAGTTAGATGAAAGGTAGACTATTTGGATAAGTGAGCTAAATAAAACAACGACCTCAATCATATAAATATATATAGACACAGAATAATAGACATATAGAATTGAACAAGTCACAGATTACAATCTAAGAGAGAATAAAATACATAAGAATGAAATAGTGGTTGAAATAATGCAACCACACTTCAAAGGCTCATTCCTCGCTAGGTTCAAGTTTTCTAGGTCCATACTATGTGCCAAATTAGTTTTCTTCAAGCAAGTTCAATAAAAAGTTTTTAACTCAAATTAGCAGAATGCCCTAAAATAATTTCTTGAAAAAAATCATTACTCTAACCAAGTGGCCTAAAAATAAAGAGATAAAGTATATACACACCATCCAATAATGACTAAAAGAAAATAAAGAAAATATACAAACCATCCTAGAAAGAGGACTAGGAATCAAAATAAGGTTAATAAATAACTAAAAAGTGCAAAATACCATAACTAATAAAAGAAATCAAAGTTTAGGTGTTGGAAAAAGAAATGTCATGCACAAAAAATCAGTTACTGACCTCCCCACACTTAAAAATTTGT
This sequence comes from Arachis hypogaea, assembly GCF_003086295.3. Classification (NCBI taxonomy): domain Eukaryota; kingdom Viridiplantae; phylum Streptophyta; class Magnoliopsida; order Fabales; family Fabaceae; genus Arachis; species Arachis hypogaea. The sequence continues at coordinate 90,401,590 of NC_092038.1, read as the reverse complement.
AAGGTCCTCTGTGCTATCAGTGATGAGCAAGGGAGGTATTTGCATCTCCACCTCCAGTGTCCTTGGGCTGGTATGACTGGAGCGCCTCTATGTCCACCACCCGATTGCCTTCTCCGCCGTGATTTGAGGAGGTCTCCAGAGTGTCTGGTTCCTCCAAAGGTGGGTTGCTATAGCTGATGACCATCCTCAAATATTCATAGCGTCACTTGTTGTGACACTCATTCTACTTGATCTTCTAGGCTTGCCAGTTGACCTTTTGGATGAGCTCAATCATCAACTGGTGGATAGGCTGCTGAGTTGTTGATGGTGGTGCTGATTGGCCTGCAGGATCTGAATGCGGTTTCTTGCCCATGCCCTTGGTTACAACCTGAGGCTTGAACCAATTCCAATGCGGACAAACTTTTTGCCCTTGGGGAAGTACAGTTCCTTATCATCAGCTTCATACATAACCCCAGCTGTAGATGCCAATTGTGTAACTAAAATAGGAAATGGGAGGTTGTCCACTGCTTAGACCCGATCCATAGCTTGTCTGAAAAGTCTTAAAAGATTCACAGATTTTTCATTTCAGATACACCAAACAAAGACGGCTATGTTTGCAGTGACAATAAACTAATAGGTTCTTGATATTACATAATTAGAGATGATCTGTTGCCACACCCTAGCCTCCATAGTTAGCGCACTCACTGAGATGCACTTGGGGTTGTACTTGGATGCCCCATAAATCCAACTACTTTCGGGTTGTGCAATGGCATCAATGACGGAATCCCAATCAAAAACAAATATCATGCAGTCAAATGCTACTTGTGCAATGCTCCATCATCCCTACTAGTAACCGGTTTGAAGTTACCATTGACCGAGCAATAATGGTGCATTGCATCATGCTCGGAAATGAAGTGGAGGTATACAAGGTAATCCTTCAAGAAATATACAACATAGCCACAAAAGCCTCCATCAAGGCAAGGCTAGCCTTCCCACATCTCATCTATCGCGTGTGGAACTCAGATGGGATTAACATTCCAGGTGACACCCTCATTGAGAAGGATAAGCCCATCACGAAGATGAGGATGGAGAATGTCAGAGAGATGGCGTAAGGACCCCAACTAGAGCTTGTGTAGCCACTTTTACCAGAAATCCCTGAGATGCCTCAAGGGATGTATTTTCCTCCCCGTGACTATTGGGATCAACTGAACACCTCAATAGGGGAGCTGAGCTGAAACATGGAGCAGCTAAGGATAGAGCATATTGAGCACGCCACCATTCTCCATGAGATGAGAGAATATTAAAGGAAGCTGATGGAAGAGCAGCTAAGGCAAGGGCGTAATATATAGGAGATCAAATGCTCCAATGGATTCTCCAAGGAAAGCAGCAGTCGCTACCGCTGAGGTTGTTGAGTCCCATTACATCTCTCTCTCTGCTTTATTTTTGTTTTTGCTGTACTTTTATTTATTGTCTGTTTTCTTTTCTAAGTTCATGATCACATCTAGTCATTTGTCTTTCTTTTAGTTTTATTTTCTATTTTATTTTGGTTATAAGATATCCTCTGTATCCTCACCATGCTTAAAAGAAAAATTATTTGAAAAAGAAAGAACGAAATGCATATGTTTTAAGTATATCATGAGTTATTCCAACTAATCTGATGTGGTGTCCTTGCAAATATTTTCTGAATGCATGAGTTAATAGTACATAATTGATATTGGAGTGAGAATGTTGGCTCTTGAAAGAACAAAGAATTTAGAAAAGTATTATTGACTCTCTGAAAAATAAAAAACACTGATTCTTGTTGTAAGAAAAAGCAGCAGAAAAAGAAAAAGAAAAATAAAAATAAAAAGAAAAAAATATGCTCATAAAAGAAAAATCAAAAGAGCAAGGATCCAAGGCTTTGAGCATCAATGGTTAGGACGGTTAAAAATCAGCCTAAAAAGCTCAATCGAGTTGCTATCCCTAACTAAATGCTTGTGGTGTGAAGGTTTCAAGTGAAAAGCTTGAAATTGAGCAGTTAAAGTCGTGATCCAAAGTAAAAGAGTACGCTTAAGAACTCTGGGAACCACTGACTGGAAATTTAAGCAAAGCTAAATTCGAATCCAATGGGTTCCCCCAGTTAAGTGCTTGTGGCGTTTATGTATCCGGTGGTAATACGGGAAAACAAAACGCTTAGAGTCACGGCTAGGCTAAAAAAGGTGCAAAGCACCAAAAGAAAAGTTGTGTTCAAGAATCAAGAAAAGCTAAACTAAGAGAATCAATAATATCATCCGGATTCTAGTTCCAAGAGATGTCAATATTTCTAAGCTCCAAAGGAAAATGAGATCCCAAAACTGTTCAGAAGTAAAAAGCTATTAGCCCTATTCAATAATTGGAACTAGGCTTCATTGAAAACCTTTAAAACTTATTGTATCTTTCTCTTCTTTTTAGTCCTACTTGTTTATGGTTGTTTGAGGACAAGCAACAGTTTAAGTTTGGTGTTCTGATGAGTAGATATTTTATACGCTTTTTGATGTTAGTTTCCTATTGTTTTTTTGTAGATTTTGTTATGTTTTATTTTGTTTTAGTAGGTTTTAATAAAAAATTCACTTTTTGGATACTACTTTGAGCTTTTGTGATTTTTTTATGATTTTAGGTGAAATTTGGGTGAATTTGGCAAGTTTTGGCAAAGTCTGATTCAGAGGTAAGGAAAGCATAGCAGATACTGTCAGAATCTGACCTCTGTGCATTCAAATGAGCATTTGTGGAGCTGCAGAGGTTCAAATGACGCATTCTCAATGGGGTTGGAAAGTTAACTTCTACAGCTTTCTCACAATATATAATGGTCTATACTTTGTTTTGGATTGGATAGCTCAAAACGGGTGTTGAACGCTTAAACTACCCCCTAGTGGGCGTCTAACGCCCCAAGAGGACCAAGGCCAGCATTGAATGCCCAAACCTGGTGTTCAATGTCACAAGGGGAGCAAGAAAGCAGCATATCACCCCCTAGTGGGCATTCAATGCCCACTCTTTTTGCACCATTAGCTTAGTTTATTTTAATTTTGTAATTTCTAATTATTTTTAATGTCTTTTTAAGTTTAGTATTAGTATATATAAGGGAAGATCACCATTGTTTAGTATCTTCTCCACCACATTCGAACATTACACATTACTTTCTGTACAGTATGAGCAACTAAACCTCCTAGGTTAAGGTTAGGACCTCTGCTGATTCCTATGGAATAAAGTAATTATTTTTCTACTTCAATCAATGTTTGATTCTATTCTATGATGCATTGTCATTATTCACCCTTATGAATCTGGATTATACATGAGTTCCTTACGAGTCCTGACCCGGATAATATTCAGCTACAGTTTGAGAATGCATCACGGGTTCCAATAAGTTATCTGGGCTAATTGGGGTATGTGACATAAAACTTCGTTACTCAAGAGTAATTGAGGTTCCTGTGAATAGAATGTTTTTGGTTGTTTGAGGACAAGCAACAGTTTAAGTTTGGTGTTCTGATGAGCAGATATTTTATACGCTTTTTGATGTTATTTTCCTATTCTTTTTGGTAGATTTTGTTATGTTTTATTTTGTTTTAGTAGGTTTTAATGCAAAATTCACTTTTTGGATACTACTTTGAGCTTTTGTGATTTTTTTATGATTTTAGGTAAATTTTGGGTGAATTTGGCAAGTTTTGGCAAAGTCTGATTCAGAGGCAAGGAAAGCATAGCAGATACTGTCAGAATCTGACCTCTGTTCATTCAAACGAGCATTTGTGGAGCTACAGAGATTCAAATGATGCATTTTCAATGGCGTTGAAAAGTTAACTTCTAGAGCTTTCTCGCAATATATAATGGTCTATACTTTGTTTTGGATTGGATAGCCCAAAACGGGTGTTGAACGCCTAAACTACCCCCTAGTGGGCGTCCAACGCCCAAGAGCACCAAGGCCAGCATTGAACGCCCAAACCTGGTGATCAATGCCACAAGGGGAGCAAGAAAACAACATATCTACCCCCTAGTGGGCATTCAATGCCCACTCTTTTCGCACCTTTAGCTTAATTTATTTTAATTTTGTAATTTCTAATTATTTTTAATGTCTTTTTAAGTTTAGTATTAGTATATATAAGGGAAGATCACCATTGTTTAGTATCTTCTCCACAACATTCAAACATTACATATTATTTTCTGTCCAGTATGAGCAACTAAACCTCCTAGGTTAAGGTTAGGGCCTCTGCTGATTCCTATGGAATAATGCAATTATTTTTCTACTTCAATCAATATTTGATTCTATTCTATGATGCATTGTCATTATTCACCCTTATGAAATCTCGATTATACATGAGTTCCTTACGAGTCCTGACCCGGATAATATTCAGCTACAGTTTGAGAATGCATCACAGGTTCCAATAAGTTATCTGGGCTAATTGGGGTATGTGACATAAAACTTCGTTAGTCAAGGGTAATTGAGGTTCCTGTGGCTCTAAGGGCTAGAATCATAGAGCGTCAGTCTCTGATCCGGTAGATGACCTTGTCTGTGGTGTTTTGAGTAGGATCATCAAGAGATTGAATTGTGCGCGCTTCAGCCTCTCCCAGATTGATCTAGCCTACTCGGGTGTTTGGTCTGGACCTGAGGAGATTAATGACAATGACCAATGGCTTAATCACCTATAGCCTTGCCATTGAAAAAATCATTCATTATTGGAGTAGTGAGTATGACGTGTTAATCCAGAAAAAGAAGCATCTCCGAAGCCTTAACTGATCGCTCATCACTGTTTCTATGTTTTATTGTTATTGCTTGTTTATGTGCCTACAACAAACAACAACTATTTTTCTATTTGCCTGACTAAGATCTGTAGGATAACCACAGCTTGCTCAATCTGACAATCCTCGTAGGATTCGACCCTCACCCACCTGAGGTATTACTTGGACGACCCGGTGCACTTGGCGGTTCAGTTGTGCAAGCCACAAATTCGTGCACCAATGGTGTATGACTAGTCGACGACCGTAGCAATGGCAGAGAAGCTCAACGGCGGCAGTGGTAGCTTCAATGGCCATCAATAGCAGCGGCAACAACACCGCCCGCCACATCGCTTCCTTTTCCATCGCGCCTAGTCTCCCGCTCTTCCTTCCTCGTGTATGACTCTCTCTCAATCTCTCGCATTCCACTCTCCTATACAATGATGACGGTGGTAGTATCACCACCAGCAATGCCTCCTCCTTCCTCCCTTCTCTCCTTCTTCTTCTCCTCGTTCTCTTTCTCTTTGTGCACTTTGATTTTTCTTTTTCTTCTGATTTTTCTTCTCTGATTTGGGTGTGTGTCTAGTGTAAATGAAAATCAGAGAGTGAGTTATATGTGTGGAAAAGAGTGGTAAAGCGTGTTTTGCTGAGGCAATCACAAGTAGGAGAAACGTGTGTCTTTGTTAAGGGAATGAGTCTCGTTGAGAGAGTAACGTGTGCGTGTGTGAGGAAGATAAGTGGCTCATTGTGTGTGGCTGACTCTAGGGTTAAGATTAGAGTAAAATGCGTACTAATAATATACAAATTTTATAAAATCTTTGGGATAATATATTAATTAGAGATTGAAATACAATATCGTAAAATTATTTTGGAAACACAGTTTTATTTATCAATATACCAATAAATTCAAATAACTATTTTCAATTTAAAATCTATAATAATCTAATTAATTATCATTTATAAAATATAAATTTAAACCAAAAATACCAATTACTCCGATTAAATTATATAATTTTCATCGTTTTTCTATTACTCAAATTCTAATCTCAATTGTGTAAAATATCCAATTACAGTAAAATTATATAAAAATATTAATTAACAAAAATTTAAAATATTCATAAAATTAATTTAATTATTTTTAATAAATTAGTTTCTAAAAGTAAGGAGCTCAAATCAATAAAATAAATTATAACTTTCTTTTTGTTTTTGTTTTTTTTTTTTTGATATTTTGATTTTAAAAAATGTGGGTCGTTCTACCAGGAACATTATCTTAAGGTCTTCAAAGAAGCTAAGTATTCTAATCTTTGATATTAAAACTTTCAATTCTATGTGTATTTGACGTCTTGTGGAAAATCCATGCCTTGGTATAGTATCTGAATATTATGTATATTGGATTGTTATTTTGAAATCATGTTGAAAATAGTCAAAGGATAAACACTAGAGGATATTTTGAAATGTGGGGTTTGCTAACCTCGAACACCATCAATGTTATGATATGTGTCTTATTTTTATCGGTGTTTTGAAAATTTTTGAACACCCCAAGCTATATTTCCACTAATGCTACACTATGACATTCTCGTTAATTTTCAATCACTTTGGAGGAGTTCCTAATTTATGAAGAAATATCAAGTGGTGTTCCAAGAAAAAGGGAATAACAAAAGAAAAAGAGAAAATTGTGTATATGTTTTGTTCCTTTCAATGGCCTCCACATAAAAAAAGGCGTTGAATGAATATTTTTCATCAATGAGGTGTTCAACTCACGCTTTTGAGAGAAAACAACAACTATGATGGTTGTGGTTGATTTTCTCTTACAAAAATGTTCATACAATAATTTGAAGAGATGGACATGAATGTATGTATGCCTTAGCAGAATCATTCAAGTATTCAAAACTTATGTGATACACCTGAAAAAGTGTCTAAAGGTGTTCTCTCCATCTCAATCAGGTGCTCTTAGCAGAAAACTTCTAGAATGGGGTACATATATAAATTATAATCAACACATTAAAATATTTTCTCTTTCTTGTCAAAGATGCAATGAGAAGTGTTCATTTGTATGACGGCACAGAAAAAGTGTCTTCCTAATGATATTCAATTAGAATACATCCATTCAAAAGGGGTTCATTTAAAAAGGGTACTAATAATTCGAATAAAAGTGTTCACTCATTTCCATCAGTTAGCTGTTCTTTAAAATTATGAGTACATACCAAAGAAACATATTTCAAAAAAGGGAAGAAAGTGTACCTGTGCATCGAAGTCCTCACAATGAATACTTTCTGAGCCAGCATCTAAGAGTTCTTATAGTATCCTCCTTTTGGGTTACCAACACTACTTGGGGCTAGCTACTGTTAGTATCGTCTCCAATTTCTCTATATTAAGAATTTTTCTATAACAAAAGTTTTCTGCGGAGGAAAATGATCTCTACAACAAAAATATTCTATCCAAACTCATCTACATTGATCATGTTAGATATCATAGAAAATTATCATGCATGGGTAGAATCTTTTGATCATGGTCATCGTCTAATTAAGTAAATTCATGGGGTACCTATAAATCATATAAACACTTGCACAAATACATGCTACATATCACATTTGCCACTTTAAGTGTTTATGATGCGCAAAATCATCTTATATATGATTAATGTAAAACCAGTCAAACCATAATTAATTAAATAATAAATTAAATATGAACGAACATGGTTAGAAAATTTATGAATTGGAATTTGATAATTTAAATATAATATTTGAACTCAGTGAATTTTTCTGAGTCAGAAAACATAATTTTTTACGTAAAAATGTGCACTGAAAATTTGACCGGTAGTACCGGTTGAGATCTGTCCGGTACTGTAGTTTAGGAAATTAATTATAAGTGAACAAGGTTAGGAAATTAGAAATTATAATTTGGAAAGATAGAAATATTTAAAATGCGATTTAAAACTCTAATTTTAAAGATTTTTGCCCAAAATTGGGCCAATGGACTAAATCGAGTGAACTGGACCAAGTGGGCCCAAGCCCACTCTATATAAACTCCATTTCAGCACATAAAAAATCCTCCTTCCCCACTTTGAGAGTGAGACACGGGTTGAGAGAGAAGAGAGGTGAGAAACCCTTTTTACTATTTATCACCAACTTCAAACCACCATAACTTGAGCTGCGGAGCTCCAATCGACGAGTCGTTTGTGGCCATGCGTCGCTCTTTTTGCACTCTTTGATTCTATCTAGGTAATACAGTGAGTTTCTTAATGACCTCTGCCCAGTTTTCTTTTTCCTTTGGTATTTTGAATTTGGGTTGGGTTTTGAGAAAATCTTGTGACTTTCATTGTTTAGGGGTGCTCTTGTAAAACCCACAAAATTAGTAAATAATTAGTTAATAAATTAATTATTAATCAAGAAAACTAATAATGGAATTTTATAGTTTAATGAGGTAGAGCTAATTAAAATAAGAATTTTGACTCTAATTTTAAAGAATTTGGCCCAAGATTAGGCCGAACGGGCTAAACCAGTTGAACCGGGCCCAAGTCCCAACATATATAACTTCACTTCAGCCATTTTTCCATTCATTTGTTCCCTTTCAGCACCGAGAAGAGAGACTGAAGAAGCCTTCAAAACCTAACCCCTTTTCAATTTTTAATTCATCGTAAATTTCAATCTGGAGCTCTGATCGCCGCACCGTTTACGGCCACGCAACTGCAGTGTCAAGCTTTACAAAGCCTAATCCTTGATTAGGTATGGAACCCACTTCTCAGTTTCAGAACTCTCCTCCTTAAATTTTGAAATTCAATGAGTATCTATATTAAATTTTGCTTAAGTTCAATGTTTAGGTTCAAATTAACTTGCGGGTATTGTCGGGTTTAGCTCATTGGAGCTGTGGGTTAGGTAAGCACCCTCAAATCCTTTTAAAATGTTGAGTTAGTGATCCTTACATTGATTGTGATGATAATTGTGTTGTTAGATTAAAATTGGTTGTTGATTGGAGTTGATTTGAGAATTTGGAAGCTTGTGATCTAGCCTTGGAGGCTGGGTTTTGCTTGGAGAGGAGCTGAAATTTCAAAGCTTAGGGTGTGGTATATAAGAGACGTGTTCCAGGTTTATCGGAGAATCGGCCAAGGTATAGTTTCAGTTTCTCGTATCTAAAATATAATGTGTCGTGAAAACTTAGGCTAGACGACCTAGGATAAGTTGAATGTTATGTTTGATACATATTATGTTAATTAATGTATTATGTTTGATTGATGATCACTGGTCATGAGGGAAGTTAATGATGGTGGAAAGATGATATTTAAAGTGTATGATGATGTAGGTATTGATGAGTATGTATATATGTAGATACTTTTATCTCTATTGCTTATGTAGTTAATGCATTACACTCCTCTTAGAGGTTATTTTGGAGAAATAGGTTCTGTAAACTGTATTTTTGGGCATGTCTTTTCGGTTTCTTTTGTGTGTGTGCCTGTTGTCTATATATATATATATATATGTATGTTTGTTTGTATGTATGCTCTGACCGGTTTAGACTTTGCGAGCCAAGTCAGAGTCTTTGTTATCTGTATTCCGGAACTCTTCCTTTATGTATTTATATTTTGTTTTACTCTTATCCTATCCAGTTTACAGTTATCCCTTACGAGAGTGATGTGCTTTCCTATTTAATGCTTTGATTTAAACTTTTCTTCAAAAGGCTCCTAGGTAAAAATATCCTTTCTATGTTATATAAATATATTTTTTACTTTTAGAGGTCGTAGCGCCTCGCCACCTTTGTTTTACATCCTAGGTGTAAAGCTCTGTGTGGTAGGGTATTACAGCTCTAGTATGAGCCACTGGTAAATTCTATCAACCAATTTCGTGGGTTAAGGTAAGGAGCCCTCTAACCCTTGTAATTTATGATATTTAGTGAGTCCTAAGTTGATGTATGTATGTAATGTGTGTATTAGAGTATTGGGTACACTTTTAGAATTTGGATCTTGCTTGTGAAAGTGTTTAGTAGAGCTTAGAGCTGAATTTTGGTGGAGACTTCCAAGTGAGAGCTTAAATTTGACTTCCGAGAGGTACGGTTTAAGTTTCATTTAAGTACCGTGTGGTGTGATGTGAATTCCTAGGCTAAATGACCCTAGGATTGGGTTTGAATTGTGTGTCTTGATTGGAATTGATGTATATAGATATTATGATATGGAAATTAATGAATTGGAATGAGTTTTGTGTGAATGAGTGTGTTTGGTATGATGTGGAAATGAGGAATTGGATAATGTTTAATGGTTTGTGGAATGTGTATTGAATTGTGAATTTGGGCTGGAGGCCATGGAGTTTGGGCCTGAGGCTGGAAAAAGGTAAGGACGGTAAGAGATGATTGAATTGTGTGATAATGGATGAGATTGAATGAAGGGTTAGTATGCAATGTATGAAAATGTAATTAATTTAATTAGTGGAAATGAGGTTTATAGAAGGTGGAATAGATGCAATTGAGGTGGAAAGTGTAAAAGGAGTAGAATTGGAATTGGTTGTGTGTGAATAGGTAATTTGAGTTGTTCTAGATTCATTTTTGGTTGGAAAATGATTGAGACTAGTGAATCATTGGAAAATTGGTAAATATGTATTTTTGGTAAAAATGAGTTTTAGGCCAAATTTAACGGATCATATCTAGAGCTGCCCTTTTTGAAATTTGATGAATTTTATATCAAACTAAAGATTATTCAAAGAGCTTTAAAACGGTATGGATTTTGTGGAAATATGAATTTTGTAAAGAAAGATATGATCATTGAAAGTTGGTGTCCGAAATTTGAATTCTGTGATGTTACAAAATTTGTGATTTCTGGTATGTGTGCGCACGCACAGCCTTGTGCGCACGCACACCCTGTGTATTTTTGAACTCGTGCATACGCACACTCTTGTGCGCATGCACGCACAGGGATATGTCTACTGTTGGGAGTGCTAGCACGCTCTGTGCACATACACAACCTACGAAGTTTTGCAAGCTGTGCGCACGCACACGCGGGTAGGTGCACTCTGCTGAGGGCGTTCGCACGCATCATGCATATCAGCAGAATAAAAATTTTTACTTAGTGTGCGTACGCACACCCCTATGCGTATGCGCACTACCCTGTTTTTCAAAGAAAACTTTGTTTTTAACTATTTTACCTTCCTGACAAGCTTGCAACCTTCCGTAACAGTTACTTAAAACCTTTTTACCAATTTTAGGGTATTGAATCAAGGGAGAGAATAGTAAAAGAATAAGAGGGTTAATTGAGGTTATGAGTTTAGAAGATGGTGACTTAAGCTTAGTAAGTTTTGTGGATGAAATAAAAAGAGAATTAGTGATGAATCGTGAGAATGATGAATGAGTTAGTTTGAGATTGAGTGTGACTTTGAGACGAGATTAATGATGAGGGTGATTGTGATTATGAAAGAAATATTGAATATGATTCTAATTTTGATATACCTACTTGGGTAGATGTAGTGGAGTGATTCCACTTGCTCCGGATTTGGGTTGAGACTCTTGTGGTAGATGTAGTGGTTAGCCCCCACTTGCTCCCAGTCGAGGTCGATTTAAGATTTGTGAAACTATTTGATTTTTGGATTTTCTTGGGTAGTTGTAGTGGGTTGGCTCCACTTGCTCCAGGTTGAGATCCGAGATTCTGTTGACCCTGCGTCCTAAGATGTGGCCGGACACTTAAAACTTTCCGGATGAGCTCTCCCCCATGGATGTGTTATTTGATTGATTATGACTCTGAGCTTGGGGAAGCGTGCTCACAGGGACCGTCCACTACTTAGCTACCAGGACATGTCAGGTTGGCTTTGTAATCGACAGATGATATATTCGGCCATAAGATAGACATCCATCATTTGCATATGTTTGACTAGTTTGGGTTTGTCGATTTGTTTTGGTTTGCTAAATTGTATATATATGCTATGTTACCTGATTATATGCTACTTGTACCTTAATTATGTATTACTTGTCTATATTTATTGTGTTTGTACAACTGAGAGATCCCTCATGTTGGTGTCGGTTGATGCTGAGGGCTGTTCTTGATGAGATCAGTTGATGAGATAATTAAATAATGATGATGGTTTTTAAATGAGATAATTTGAGCTCCCTGGGTAGACGCAGTAAAGTGATTTCACTTGCTCCAGGTAGAAAATGATACAATTGGTATTGAAGTACTGAGTTTGAATTGTTGGTCTTAGTTTTGTTCTGAATTGAGCGTTACGAGGTCTGGAAAGATGGAAAAGATGACGATTTATCTAGACTTAGTATCCCTTAGAATAGTTACCTAATTCATGGATTAGAGAGAACCTATGATGATTTAATGAATGAAGGAAGTTTAGTATGCTTAATGAGTTTTTATTACAGTATATTGTATTCACTTGACACTTTTACCATACTGGGGACCCATGGGTCGGGATTCTCATTCCGTATATATCTCTTGTTTTTGAGATGCAGGTCCAGGTGCTCAGCAGTGAGCTGTGCTTTGTCTGAAAGACGGTAAAGACCTTTAAGATCTCTTATTTACATTTGGCTTAGATTCTCTCCGCTTTTGTTTTTGAAGAACTCATGTTTCATTTTTAAATCCTTTTGGAAACTTGCCTATAGAGGCCCTTGTGTATCTTTTGGGAGAGATTAGGAGATATGGTTGTCAAACTGTTTTTATACTGTACCCTAGCCAACCTAAACTTCACGAGTCGCGACTAGTGGCGGATTACTTATGTTCCGAGGGTTACATGAAATTGAAGGTCGATCTTGGATGAGATCTTCTGATGAGGTCGGAGCGGTTGTGTCTGACTTGCTGAATCTAGTGGTGTTACTGATCCTTGGTCACCGGAGGGTGGTGGTACCTGCAAGAGACTGCGATGCTTAAGTTAGCACGTGCTTTAGGCAGGTTTTTTTGTAGAATCAGAGTATGAGTTATACCTGGGTGCTCTAGTGTATTTATAGTAGTGGGGAGTGACCTTTCTTTGAGATAAGTTAGTTATCTTATCTTATCTTTAGGGTGAGGTCACCTATCTTTTAGGCCAGCCGCCTTTGGAGTGGGCTGCGTCCTTCTGTTTGGGCCTGCTTGGGCCCTTATAGCAATTTGGCCAAGCTCTTTGGGAAGAAGTCGGTGCCGATCAACCTTTATAAGAGGTCGGTTGTTTTGGTCATCATCCAACCCGGCTCACCTAACTCGACCCATGGTATGAACAGTGGGTAGAATGTAAAACCCAATCAAACTGTAATTAATTAAATAATAAATTAAATATGAGCAAACACGGTTAAAAAATTTATCAATCAGAATTTGATCATTTAAATATAATATTTGAACTCAGTGGATTTTTTTGAGTCGGAAAACATAGTTATTTACACTAAAATTCTCATTGGGAATTTGACCGGATATACTGGCTAAGATCTGTTCGGTACTACAGCTGAGGAAATTAATTATAAGTGAATAAGGTTAGGAAATTAGAAATTATAATTTGGAAAGATAGAAATATTTAAAATACGATTTAAAACTCTAATCTTAAAGGTTTTGGCCCAAAATTGGGCCAACGGGCTAAATCGAGTAAACCGGGCTAAGTGGGCCCAATTCCACTCTATATAAACTCCATTTCAGCACATAACAAACCTTTCTTCCCCACCTTGAGAGTGAGACACGGATTGAGAGAGAAGAGAGGTGAGAAACCCTTTTTACTATTCATCACCATTTTCAAACCACCATAACTTGAGCTACGGAGCTCCAATCGACGAGCTGTTTGTAGCCACGCGTCGCTTTTCTCGCCCTCTTCGATTCTATCTAGGTAATGTGGTGAGTTTCTTAGTGACCTTTGCCCAGTTTCATTTTTCTTTTGGTATTTTGAATTTGGTTTGGGTTTTGAGGAAATATTATGACTTTGGTTGTTTAGGGGTGCTCTAATATGAGCCATTAGTGAATTCCATCAACCAATTTTGTGGGTTAAGGTAAGGAGCCCTCTAACCCTTGTAATTTATGATATTTAGTGAACCCTAAGTTGATGTATGTATGTAATGTGTGTATTCAGTATTAGGTACACTTTTGGAACTTGGATCTTGCTTGTGAAAGTGTTTGGTAGAGCTTGGAGCTGAGTTTTAGTGGAGACTGATGAGGGAAAAATGATTCCACACAAACTCACCGGCAAGTGTACCGGGTCGCATCAAGTAGTAATAACTCACAGAGTGAGGTCGATACCACAGAGGTTGATGGATTGAGCAACTTTAGTCTTGTGATGAATTTAGTTAAGCGAATATTTGATGAATTTTGTGAAATTTTGATTAACAGACAATAAATTGCATGAAAACAAAATGAAAAAAGTAAATTGACAGAATCTTAAATTGCAGAAGAGGTAAATTGCAGAAACTTAAAGTGCAAGGAATTAAAAAGAGCTTAAACTTAAATTGCAAGGAAGATAAATGACTATAACTTAAATTCAAATTGCTGAATCTAAATTGGAAGGAAACTTAAATTGCATGAAGAATAAAGGGATTTGGGTGTTTGGGAATCAAAACAGAACTGGAAAATGTAAAGTGCAGGAAACTAAAGAACTCTCAGATGACAGAATTCAAATCAGGACTTCAATACCAAAACAGAAAAGTAAAATTGTAGAAGAGTAACGAAACAGAAAGAAAACTAAGATCTCAAATGCTCTCTTAACAAAACAGAAAAGAAGAAATTGCAGAAGAAAGGTAAATAGAAAGAAAACTATGATCAGATCTTCAATTCATAAAGCTATCAAAGGAAAAGTGAAAGAGAACTCCAAGATGAAGAAATTCAAAAGAATTCTTCAATTTGAAGTCCCAAAGACCCAAAACAGAAAGTAACAAGAGAAAGCAAAACAGAAAAGAAAATTTAGATCTGATCCCAATGCTAAAAATTCTAAACATGAAAATTAAAAGAGAGCTCCCTCTGAAATTAAATTCCTATCTATTTAACCACTTTCCAATTCTGGCTTCCTGTGCTTGGAGTGGGCTTTTTGGGCTGTGGAGAAGTGGATCAGAATGGCATTTTATTGCAGCTTCCAGTGGAACATTGCATTCTCAAAGTGAGCGCAGCGTTCATTTACCCACGCGTGCGCGTCTTTGGCGCGCCCGCGTCCTTTTGCGATTTTGCTCATCGACGCGTACGCGTCATGTACGCGCACGCGTCACTATCAGTCTTCAGCTACAAACATGCTCTCGTGCCCCTTTCACGCGTTCGCGTACTTTGATAGCGTTCTCTTATTGAGCGCTATGTTGGCTTAGTAAGCGCTACTCATGCGTGCGCGTCCTTTGCGTGTACGCGTGGGTAGTATAATCTCAAATCCAGGCTTCAGCGCCAGTCAAGTGAGCGCGTGCTTCGTCTCAGGCACCATCAACGCGTGCGCGTCGATTGCAAAACTTTGCCTCCAAATTTCAACCTCCCCGAAAACTCTGAGTAAATGAATGTAGCGCTCTTTTTGACAATGAGCGCCAAACACTTCCACGCGTACGCGTCATGCACGTGTACGCGTAGGTCTTCAAAAATTTCTTCTGATGCGGAGGCGTTTTGTATGCGTTCACGCCACAAGTGAGCGTGGCGTGCTTTCTTTGAACACAACGCCATTCTGCAGCGCTCCTCCTTCCCTTTATTTTCTCACCAAAAATCAACCAAACTAGCAATCAAAGTCTCACCAAAATCATAAGAATTTGCATCATTCATTCTAATCACTTAATTCTTGCATAAAATCTCATGCTTTTGTATAAAATAAATTATGTTTGATCGAATCACAATAATCATGAAATTTCACTCCAACTATTTACTTATTGTGCAAGAAAGTACATAAAACCTAATGAAACAAATAAAAAATGCTTGTGAAACTAGCATAAGATGATTTGTCATCAGAGACTTCCAACTGAGAGCTTAAATTTGACTTCCAAGAGGTACAATTTAAGTTTCATTAAGTGCCGTATGGTGCCATGTGAATTTCTAGGCTAAATGACCCTAGAATTAGGTTTGAATTGATGTATATAAATATTATGCTTTGCAAATTAATGAATTGGAATGCGTTTTTTGTGAATAAGTGTGTTTGGTATGTTGTGGAATTGAGGAATTGGATAATGAGTGTGTATTGAATTGTGAATTTGGGCCGGAGGCCGGAAAAAGGTAAGGGCAGTAAGAGATGATTGAATTGTGTTATAATGTATGAGATTGAATGAAGGGTTGGTATGCATTGTATGAAAATGTGATTAATTAATGAAATAGTGGAAAGTGAGGTTTTTAGAATGTGGAATAGATGCAATTGAGGTGGAAAGTGTTAAAGGAGTAGAATTGGAATTGGTTGTGTGTGAATAGGTAATTTGAGTTAGTCTAGGTTCATTTTTGGTTGGAAAAAGATTGAGACTAGTGAATCATTGGAAAATTGGTAAATATATGTTTCTGGTGAAAATAAGTTTATGCCAACATTGATGGATCATATTTAGAGCTGCCGTTTTTGAAATTTGATAAATTTTATATCAAATTAAAGATTATTTAAAGAGCTTTAAAACGATATGGATTTTGTAGAAATTTAAATTTTGTAGAGAAAGATATGATCGTTGAAAGTTGGTGTCCGAAATCTGAATTTTGTGATGTTGCAGAATTTGGGATTTCTATTTGTGTGTGCACAAGCTTGTGTATTTTTGAACTGGTGCGTACGCACACAAGGATATGTCTACTGTTGGAAGCGCTAGCACGCTCTGTGCGCATACACAACCTACGAAGTTTTGCAAGATGTGCGCACGCACACACGGGTAGGTGCACTCTACTAAGGGCCTTCGCACGCATCGTGCGTATGAGCAGAATGAAAATATTTACTTATTGTACATACGCACACCTCTATGCGTATGTACACTTCTTGAAAATCCTTCTAGGCGTGCGTACGCTCAATCCTATGCGTATACACACTGCCCTATTTTTCAAAGAAAATTTTTTTTGACTATTTTACTTTCCTAACAAGCTTGCAACCTTCCATAACACTTACTTAAAACCTTTTTACCAGTTTTTGGGTATTGAATCAAGGGAGAGAATATTAAAAGAATAAGAGGGGTAATTGGGTTTATGATTTTAGAAGACGGTGACTTAAGCTTGGTAAGTTCTGTGGAGGAAATAAGAAGAGAATTAGTGATGAATCGTGAGAATGATGAATGAGTTAGTTTGAGATTGACCTTTAAGACGAGATTAATGATGAGGGTGATTATGATTATGAAAGCAATATTGAATATGATTCTAATTTTGATATACCTACTTGGGTAGATGCATTGAGTGATTCCACTTGCTCCGGATTTAGGTTAAAACTCTTGAGGTAGATGTAGTTGTTAGCCTCCACTTTCTCTGAGTCGAGGTCGATTTAAGATTTGTGAAGCTATCTAAGTTTCAGATTTCCTTGGGTTGATGCAATTGGTCGGCTCCAATTGCTCCAGGTTGAGATCCGAGATTCTGTTGACCCTGCGTTGTAAGATGTTGCCGGAGACTTAGACCTTTCTGAATGAGCTCTCTCCCATGGATGTTTTATTTTGATTGATTATGATTCTGAGCTTGGGAATGCGCGCTCGCAAGGACAATCCAATGGCTATCTACCAGGACATGTCGGGTTGGCTTTGTAACTGACAGATGAGAACATCGGCCATAGGGCAGGCATCCATCATTTGCATATGTTTGACTAGTTTGGGTTTGCCTATTTGTTTTGGATTGCTAAATTGTATATATATGCTATATTACCTGATTATATGCTACTTGTTCTACTTGTACCTTAATTGTGTATTACTTGTTTGTATTTATTGTGTTTGTACAATTGAGAGATCCCTCATGCTGGTGTCGGTTGATGCTGAGGGCTGTTCTTGATGAGATGAGTTGATGATATAATTGAATAATGATGATGGTTATTAAATGAGATAATTTGAGCTCCCTTGGCAGACACAGTGAAGTGATTTCACTTGATCCAGGTAGAGAATGAGACAATTGGTATTGAAGTACTGAGTTTGAATTGTTGGTTTTAGTTTTGTTCTGAATTGAGAGTTAAGAGGTTTGAAAAGATGGAAAAGTTGACGATTTATCTAGACTTAGTATCCCTTAGAAGAGTTACCTAATTCATGGATTAGAGAGAACCTATAATGATTAATGAATGGAAGTTTAGTATGCTTAGTGAGTTTTTATTACAGTATATTGTATTTATTTAGCACTTTTACCATACTGGGAACCCATGGGTCAGGGTTCTCATTCTGTATATATCTCTTGTTTTTCAGATGTAGGTCCAGGTGCTCAGCAGTGAGCTGTGGTTTGTCTGAAAGATGGTAAAGACCTCTAAGATCTCTTATTTACATTTGGCTTAGATTCTCTCCGCTTTTGTTTTTAAAGAACTCATGTTATGTATTTAAATCCTTTTGGAAACTTCCCTATAGAGGCCCTTGTGTATCTTTTGGGAGAGATTAGGAGATATGGTTGTCAAATTGTTTTTATACTGTACCCTAGCTGGCGTAAACTTCGCGGGTCGTGACTAGTTGCTAATTTCTTATGTTATATATCTATATTTTGTTTTATTTTATTCTTCTCGACGGAATTATCTTTACATTGTCTCAGTTCACGCTTTACCTTCTTTTTATCGATACGTGAGTGTTACGATTTTGTGATTTTATTTTTACTCCTTTTCAAGCTTCTCGATTAATACTCCTTTCAATTATACTTACAACTATGTATTAAAAATCCACCTTGAGAGTTGTACCACCTTATTATCATTGACTTATGACTCGAGCATAAGGATTTGAATATTAGGGTGTTACAATTAACCAACAAAATTTGGAAAGGAGACTGATAAACCACTATTTCATGATTTATCTTGTGCTCAACTGAGTGGTTTTTATCAACTCTTTACCCATTTATTCATATTATTTGCATGGTTTTACAATTCCTTCCCAGAATTTGTTCTATGATTGAAAACATGTTTCTTCGGCCCTAAATTATCTATGTTTAATCCCCTCTTATTACCATTAGATGCCGTGATATGTGTGTTAAGTGATTTCAGGAATTACAGGGCAGGAATGACTTAGAGGATGGAAAGGAAGCATGCAAAAACGGAAGGAATACAAGAAATGGAAGGAACTGCAAAGCTGTTAGCCTGACCCTCTCTCACTAAATCGATCATAACTTGAGCTACAGAGATCCAAATGAGGCGGTTTTAGTTGCGTTGGAAAGCTAACGTCCGTGGCTTCGAAATGATATATAATTTGCTATAGTGCCCATACAGCTAGACGATGCGAACGCGTGCTCTACGCGGATGCGTCGCTGTGACGAAAATCAACGTGACGGATTTCGCAATCAGCAATTTCTGGGCTGTTTTTGACCCAGTTTTTGACCCAGAAAACATAGATTAGAGACTATAAAGTGGGGGAATCCATTCATTCATCATCATTTATTCATATTTCACAATTTTAGTTTTTAGATGTAGCTTTTAGAGAGAGAGGTTCTCTCCTCTCTCTTAGGATTAGGATTTGGATTTCTATTAGGATTAGGATTTCATCTTCTTCAATCACAGGTTCAATGTTCCTTTTACTTATTTTCACAATTTGGTTTATGAACTCTTTATGTTTGGATTGATTTTCTTTTATTAATGCAATTTGAGGTGTTTCATATCTATGATTTTATTTAGCTTTTACATTCTTAGCTTTGGTTGATTAATTGGAGACACTTGAGTTATCAAACTCAGCTGTTGATTGAAATTGGAATTACTGATTGATCTGGATCATTCTAAAGCTAGTCCTTCTATAAGGATTGACTAGGACTTGAGGATCAAGCTAATTAGTCCACTTGACCTTCCCTTGTTTAGTAAAGGCTGACCAAGTGGGGTGAAAACCCAATTCTCATCACACCTGATAAGGATAACTAGGATAGGAATTCCAGTTTCATACCTTGCCAAGAAGATTTTATTATCATTAATTTATTTTTTCTTGCTATTTAAATTACTTGTTCTCTATTTCAAAAACCCAAAAATATATCTTTTTACATAACCAATAATAAATCATACTTCCCTGCAATTCCTTGAGAAGACGACCCGAGGTTTGAATACTTCGGTTTATAAATTTATTGGGTTTTGTTACTTGTGACAACTAAACTTTTGTACGAAAGGATTTTTGTTGGTCTAGAAACTATACTTACAACACAATTATATTTTTAAATTTCTTTACCAATAGAAGTCCGTTCGTCAAAATGGCGCCGTTGCCGGGAAATTGCAAACGTGTGCCTTATTATTGGTTATTGTAAATATTTTCTTTTGCTTGTTTATTTATTTTTGTTTTTAATTTGTATTAGCTACTATGAATTCTCACCCCTTTGGCTATGAGTTCGGTTACAATCATGTTACAAGAAGATGAGATACAATGAAAGCTTGGGTCATGGATGGGACAATCAAAGATGGGAGGAGTCGCAAGGATTTTATCAACCCTCTTGGCAACAACCACCTCCAAGGCACTATCAACAACCATTCTATGATACACACCAAGATAATGGTTATGGTGGACCTCTTCATGACAATCAACACTCACCACAAAATACCTATGAACCCCCTCCTCCACGTAATTTTGAACCACCATATTCACAAGCCCCCTACTACCAAACACTATCACATGATTCTAACCTTTATCCACCATATCAACCATCCTATGAGCCATATGAGCCATAAATAGATCCACCCCAATTTCAACCCAATTACTCCCAAGAACCACCACCTCCATATCCATCAATCCAAGAGCCTTATGATCCTACTTATGATATCCGAGCAAAACAAGAGTCAAGGAATCGTCTCAAAGAAACAATGGATCAATTTCAAGCAACCCTGTGTCAGTTGGACCGAGCGATAAACCGAACAGCACCTGAAGATTTCATGGCTAAAGAATCTCAACTTGAGAACAAGGAATTGAAGTGTGCTGTGCAACAAGTGAAAAAGATGGAGAGTGATGAACCACCCTCTTATCATAAACCTTTCCTCCCAATTAATGAGCCCTCACATCCACCTCAACCTTCAATGCATGACACTATTGGTATTCTTCTTCAAGGGCAAAGAGAGATGAAACAGGGAGTACTAGAATTCGCAACTGCCTTTACTGAGGTAGTACACTGATTAACTTCCCAATATTTGAACATTCAAGGTACTCCCATTGCTACATGTGGAGAATCCATAGAAGAGCGTAGCATGAAGGCAACACTAGAAACTCCGGCGGACAGTAAGCAGCATGAATTTGTATTGGAACAAGTGGAGGAAGCCATAATAGTTGTTTAGGAAGAAGTGGTTGAAGATCTAAGAGTTCCCCTCCAATGAGATTGAAATTGATGTCAAGAAGGCCAGTGCACAACCTCTAATGCATATTCCTTATGAAGACTTGGATGGAATAGGTCAAGAAGTAAGTTTCCTTGGTGATGAGAATCATGCATCAAGTCCTCCTAGTAATAAATCTACATCCACAAATGAACTTTTTGAATATGAAGACTCTTCTCTGATTGAGTCTGAGAATAATGTGGAAGCGAAAATCCTTAGAAAAGGGCGGACGGGAGTTGAGTAAGCTTTGTCAAGAACATTGGAGACTTCTCCACCTAGGTTGTCGTCTACTCCTTCACTTGAGTGGGTAAAACTTATCTATGTTCATCTTCCTATCCCACTTGAGTACGGTATTCTTGAAACGGACAGCTAACTCAGGAAGCTTTGTGGCATTAAGCGTAAGAGAAAAATGTTTAGTGGTTGGAGTTTCAAATCAAGGCTCATCAAGGTTGATATTTCAAGAGTTAGATATAAGGACTCAACTGGTGATAATTTGGTTAGATCTAAAAGAAGAGTTTGGTACTCCGTAGAGAATTCAGATTGCTTGCCACCTGGTTGGAACAATAATGATCAATAAGAAGACGGGTGTTAAAGCAAAGTTTGGGACTCCGGAATTCCTTCTAGAAATCAACAGTCTTGGGGCCCTATCACTTGCTTCAACTTGCTTGAAGACTTTCTGCGCCTGGTTTAGGATCCGGGAGGCCATTGGAATTACAAACATTGGTAGAGATTTCTGGATGAGTTCAAGCACAAGCCGCCATGACAAGGAGTTCACTAAATGTCCAACTTAAGGACTTTAACTAAAAGTGCTAGGTGGGAGACAACCCACCATGGTATGATCGTTCTTTTTTTCAATTATAATTTTATTTAGTTTTGTTTGTTTTTGGGTTTTATTTTATTTTATTTCATTGAACCTAGAATTATTCATAATATCTGCATTAGCATCTGCATACTGCATTTTGTATTTTGCATAAAAAAAGAGAAAGCACGCGACGCGACAGCATTATTGACACTTCCGCGTTGCAGTTGCATTAGGAAGAAAAGAAAAGTGAACAGAGAGTCACGCGAAAGCATGGCTGGAGGCGTGCCTTAGGCAAAAATATGCCCAAGCGACCGCGTGCACCACGCGTCCGCGTCATGTGCAAAATAGCCTCTCACGCGACCGCGTCATCCACGCGAACGCGTGGCTCTGTGAAATCGACATAAATGGGTGTATGGCAATAAGTTGGGCTGGAATGTGGCTGGACTCGTGCTAGAAGCCCAAGCCCTCCCATGCAAACGCGTGCCCCACGCGGCCGCGTCGTTTTCCAAAAATGGCCATCCACGCAATCGCGTCAACCACGCTAACGCGTCACCCTAAAATTTGGCAAAAAGAGTTTCGAACAGAGAATTGCGCGAACATGAGGTTGCACTCACGCCAATCGCACAAATCAGGCCACGCGATCACGTGACCCACGTGTCCGCGTCACCTAACCTTACTGCGCACCACGCGACCGCGTCATTTACGCGTCCACGTCGCCTGCGCCGCACAACTTATCTAAATCAGCGCCAATTATCTTATCTTTTCTAATCCTAATTTCTTTTATATTTTCTTCTTTCTTTCTTACTTTATCTCTTTCACTTCTCCTTCTTCTTCACTTTTATTCTATTTTATTTATTTGCATACTTTAATTCATTGCATTTTAATTTGGTGCATATTTTTATTTTCTTTTCTAAATTCATTATTTTTCCTTTGGTGTTGAATTTTCTTATTTCACTGTTCCATCTTCTCTTGAATTATTTTCGGTACTTCATGACTTGTTTTATTCTGATTGGGTATTATTATTCATAAGTCAATGCTAGTTTTTATAATACTGGTATTCCTTTTGCATTGATATGCACTTATGCTATCTTACATTACCCACACTCTCTTCCCCATTGTTGCAATTTTTACACCATTGGTATGCCATGTGCTTCTATTACTTTCTCACGTACATGTTGTAGCTACCATGTACTTGAGACCCTTATTATTTGGCATTAACACCCATATTTTATTTATTTTCTATCTTTATTTTTAGGTTACTTTTCTTCTTTTCCCTCTTCTTTCAGGATGGCCACCACGAAGGGAGAGGAAAAGCTTCTTAATGGGGAGACAAACAAGTTCATCTGCTCAATCTTTGGAGAAAAGCATCAGTCGAAGCAACCTGTCCACCTGCACATCTTAGCATGCACCGAGGACAGTGCAATCTTTAAGTGTGGGGAGGTCGATACCGATCTCCGTGGGTTAGTTACTTCCTTTCTCAACACCAATGTTTCAATTTTCTTTGTTAAATTAGTTGTTGTATTTGCATATTTTCTTGATTTTGTGCATATTTTACCACTTGGTTGAAGTAATATTTTCTTTTTCAAGAAACTTTTTATAGCATTTCACTAATTTGAATTGAACTTTTTGAAAAACTTGTTTGAAGAAATATTATTTTGGAACATGGTTTAGAGCTCGAACACACAAAACCCATGAGATTTTGAGCCTATTTGATTGGTTGCATTTTATCAACCAATATTTTATTTTTGGTGTGTGTTGTTCTCTCTAAAATTGTGATCTATATCTTGCTTGATTCTATATTTTCATTGTTTAATGTATACATACACTTATATGATTGAGGCCTTGTTTCACTGAGCTTACATACCCATATGGCCTTACCTTTCATTATCCTTTGCAAACCAATGTTGAGCCTATTTTACCCATTTGTTCTTTACTTTAGCTCATCATTAACTCTAAGCAAAAAATAATAATGTCCCTAATTTGAATCCTTGATTAGCTTAGACTAGTGAAAGTTTTCATGATTTAATTGTGGGGAAATTGGGATTGAAAACATTTGGTTTGAGAATTGGGTGTTGTATATTTTTGTGAAAATGTGCAAAATAATAGTTGAGCACATATTATTGCATTCAATACTTTAATCATATGCATTGAGAAAAATAAAATAAAAGAAAAGAAAAAGATATATGAGAAAAAAAAGTGAAAAAGAAAAGAAAAAGAGCAAATAATAAAAAGGGGACAAAATGCCCTAAAGTAAGTATTGGTAACACTGCATGTGAGTTGTACTTAAATTTGGGATGCATGAATATGTGGAAAACACGGTTAATGGGAAGTTAGATTTTTCATTTTAATTACATGGATTGTCCTAAGTTAGGTGAGAAGTTTAGGTTAATTAAGGATTCATATTTTAGTCCACTTAACCAAATACAATCCTACCTTGATCCTAACCTCATTACAACCCTTAAAAGACCTCTTGATATGTGTATTTTGTGCATTAAATTTTTGTTGATTGTTAGATGAAAAGTAAGCCTTAGAAAGCAAGGTTAGAAGAGAATTGAGAGATCGAACCTTAAAAACCTGAGCGATTAGAGTGCATACACTTCCAGTGAGGGTTCGATGCTCGATTCTTTGTTCCCGGCTTTCATGAGCTATTTTCTTCTGCAAGTTTACTTGTACTTTATTTTGTGATTTGAATTAATAAAATCTAGTTCATATTTGTTCTTGAAAGATTTATTTACTTTTCACCAAGTAGGTAGAATCATTTTTGCATGTAGTTGCATTCATATAGATAGGTTGCATTTCATACATTCTACCATTCCCCTTCACTCTTTTAGTTCTCGAGCTTAGCATGAGGACATGCTAATGTTTAAGTGTGGGGAGGTTGATAAACCACTATTTCATGGTTTATCTTGTGCTCAACTGAGTGATTTTTTATTAACCCTTTACCCACTTATTCATATTATTTGCATGGTTTTACAATTCATTCCCAGAGTTTGTTCTATGATTGAAAACATGTTTCTTTGGCCCTAAATTTTCTATGTTTAATCCCCTATTATTACTATTAGATGCCGTGATATGTGTGTTAGGTGACTTCAGGGATTACAGGACATGGATTGGTTAGAGGATGGAAAGGAAGCATGCAAAAGCGGAAGGAATACAAGAAATTGAAGGAACTGCAAAGCTGTCAGCCTGACCCTCTCGCACTAAATCGATCATAACTTGAGCTATAGAGGTCCAAATGAGGCGTTTTTTGTTGCGTTGGAAAGCTAATGTCCGGGGCTTCGAAATGATATATAATTTGCACCCCAATGTTCCGAGGGTTACTTGAAACTATAGGTCGATCTCGGATGAGATCTTCTTGTGCTGGTCGGAGCCGACGTGTCCGGCAGGTGTGTAGCAGAACAGGTGCAAGCACTACTAGAGGCAGGGTTCATAAGAGAAGTTAAGTACCCACTATGGCTAGCGAACGTCGTCTTGGTAAGAAAGTCAAATGGGAAGTGGCGAATGTGCACCGACTACACCGACCTCAACAAAGCCTGCCCAAAAGACCCTTATCCACTCCCAAGCATCGACGCTCTAGTAGATGCCTGATCGGATATAAGTATCTCTCGCTTATGGATGCATACTCGGGGTACAACCAGATCCCAATGTATCCATCGGATCAAGAAAAAACCTCGTTTTTAACACCCAAAGCAAACTATTGTTACACCGTAATGCCTTTCGGCCTTAAGAACGCGGGAGCTACTTATCAGAGGCTAATGAATAAGGTCTTCTCAGATCACATCGGAAAAATCATGGAGGTCTACGTAGACGACATGTTGATAAAAACACAAAGTGAAGAAACATTACTGTCCGACTTGGCTCAAGTATTCGACACCATACGGAAGCATGGCATGTGACTTAACCCTGCTAAATGCACCTCTGCCGTGGAAGCAGGTAAGTTCTTGGGCTTTATGCTCACACAAAGAGGAATCGAGGTAAATCCAGACAAATGTCAGGCCATACTCAACATGAAGAGCCCAACCTGCGTCAAAGAGGTACAACAACTCAATGGGAGATTGGCGGCCTTGTCTAGATTCCTAGCAGGGTCAGCGATAAGATCCCTCCCTTTTTACGCTACTTTAAGGAAGGGAAAGAACTTCGAGTGGACAACAGAATGTGAGCAAGCCTTCCGAGACTTCAAAGAATTCTTGGGGCGGCCACCTATCCTATCTCGACCACGAGAAGGAGAACCACTCATATTGTACCTCGCAGTAGGAAGCCGGGCAATAGCCTCAGCACTAATTAGAGAAGACGAGGGTGGGCAACAACCCGTCTACTTCAT
The DNA here is from genome assembly GCF_003086295.3 of Arachis hypogaea. NCBI lineage: Eukaryota > Viridiplantae > Streptophyta > Magnoliopsida > Fabales > Fabaceae > Arachis > Arachis hypogaea. The sequence continues at coordinate 90,375,489 of NC_092038.1, read as the reverse complement.
TAGCAAAGCACTGTAGGGGTCAGAGCTGAACTACCAGAAAATAGAGAAGTTTGCTTACGCTCTCATAGTCACATCCTGACGACTTCACCTGTACTTCCAAGCGCATACCATTAAGGTTCGGACCAACCAGCCCATAAAGGGGATATTGCAGAAAATAGATCTAGCAGGAAGAATCCTACAATGGGCAATCGAGTTGTCCGAATTCGACCTCCAATACGAGGCGTGAACAGCCATTAAATCACAATACTTAGCCGACTTTATTGCAGAATTCACAAATACCCCGGAGATCCCCATAGAGTGGAATATATACGTGGATGGCTCCTCGAATAAAACCAGAAGTGGTGCAGGTGTGATAATCGAAAGCAACCAAGGAACCCAACTTGAGCTTTCCCTCAAATTCGGATTCCCGGCCTCAAACAACCACGCGGAATATGAAGCATTATTAGGTGGTTTGAAGCTGGCTAGAGAAGTTGGAGCTTGAAAACTCAACATCTACAGCGATTCACAAGTTGTCACCTCACAAATAACAAAGAGTTACCAAGCCAAAGATCCTACAATGAAAAAGTATTTGGATAAAACCAAGGAACAGCTCGGACAACTCAGGGAATATAGGATCTGCCACATACCCCGCGAGCAAAACACCCGAGCTGATGCACTCTCAAAACTAGCCAACACCAAACCAGGGGACAACAATAGAAGCCTCATCCAGGAAATACTATAGAACCCATCAATATCGGAAGAAGAAAAGGTCCTAGCCATAACAGGTCGGGATTAAGGATGGATGATCCCCATAATTAACTACCTCAAAACATAAGCGCTCCCTACAAATGAAAAGGAGGCAAAGAGGTTAAAAAGGGAGGCACAGTACTACACTATCATAAACAACACCCTATACAAAAGAGGGATCTCAGCACTATTGTTAAAATGCGTACCAACCTCCAATACAAAGGAAGTATTGGAGGAAGTACACAGCGGCATTTGTGGCAATCATCTCGGAGTGCAAGCTCTCACCAAAAAGGTACTCCGGGCAGGATTCTATTGGCCAACTCTATGAAAGGAAGCTACGGAATTTGTAAAGACATGTCCATCATGTCAGAAGCATGCCAACTTTCACATCGTCCCGCCAGAAAAGCTCATCAGCGTGACCTCACCCTGGCCATTTGCAAAGTGGGGACTCGATCTTCTCGGACCCTTTCCCCAAGGATCGGGACAAGTCAAGTTCCTCATAGTAAGGGTAGACTATTTCACAAAATGGATCGAGGCAGAACCCCTAGCCAATGCCACGGCTCAAAGAAGTCGGAAATTCCTATATAAGAACATCATTACAAGGTTCGGGGTCCCATACTCCATCACCACAGATAATGGCACCCAATTCACAGAAGCAGGCTTCAGAAAACTAATGGCCGACTTGAATATAAAACACCAGTTCACCTCCGTCGAACATCCCCAAGCCAATGGGCAAGCCGAAGTAGCCAACAAAGTCATATTGGCCGGGCTAAAACGGAGACTGCAAGAAGCAAAGGGAGCTTGGGCCGAGGAACTTCCACAAGTCCTATGGGTGTATCGAACAACCCCCCATTCCACTACGAACGAATCACCATTTCGATTAGCATACGGAGTAGAGGCAATGATTCTAATAGAAGTCGAGGAAGGGTCTCCCCGAGTAGTCCACTACAATGAACAAACCAACTCTCAACTTCAAAGAGAAGAGCTCGACCTACTTCTGGAAATCCAAGAGAGAGCTCCGATCAGAGAAGAAGCACTAAAGCGGCGAATGGCTTCCAGGTATAATCAAAAGGTAGTGCCAAGAGGTTTTGCTGAGAATGATCTCATCTTAATCCGAAATGATATTGGAACAACTTGACCCGGAGATGGAAAGCTGGCAGCCAACTGGAAAGGACCCTACCGAGTCACAAAAGTACTTGGGAAAGGCTACTACAGACTGTCCGAACTCGAGGGACGAGAACTCCCCAGATCATGGCACGCCTGTAACCTAAGAAGGTACTATAGCTAGGACAGGTAAAAGATCTCATCACAAGATGCACTCTTTTTCCTAAAAAGGTTTTTTAATGAGGCGTCAAGATTGAGATTTAATCCGACTTAAGGGTACGGAAAACTCCCGCATGTATATATTTGCACTTTCTTTGAATAAAATACATTTCAGATATTCTATAAATTCCCAAGACGCATTAATCTAAAGCATTCATCGTCCGATTATAAAGCAATGGATCGACAGAAAGTGAAGAGCAGATTCACTGTACGATCTTGATAGGAATGATCGATCAACAAAGGTGAAAATGCGATTCACCTAAAGGACGATCAAACCGGGACAAAAACCACCATCTACAAATTGGCAAAGATGAACACATAAATAATGCAAGAAGTTATCGAAAGTGATCCCAAAAAGAACATGACGAGGTCTTATGGATTGCTATATAATAACTTAAAAAGACTGGCCGACACTAAAAAGTTGGACCAAGTCCCAAGTTATCAGTAAATCCCTGGAAAGAGGTCTGGCCAACCCTATTAAAGAGGATTACAAAAATAACTTAGAAGAGATCGACCTAATGAAGTCGGTCTCCTACAAGACAAGTTATAAAAGTAATCCCTGAAAGAGACCTAACAAAGGTCCAAGAAAGAGGATTACAAAAATAACTTAGAAAAGATCGACTTAACGAAGTCGGCCCCCTACAAGACAAGTTATAAAAGTAATCCCTAAAAGAGACCTAACAAAGGTCCAAGAAAGAGGATTACAAAAATAACTCAGAAGGGGACCAATACAAAGAAATCGGTTATGGGGCGCTAAAAATACAAGCAAAAGTGAGAAAACCGACAAACAAGTTGGACCCATACAAGTCACGACCTCAAAGGATCCAAGTTACAAACAATAAAGTACAAAGGCAATCTAAAGAGGTCAAGCAGCAAGATTCCAACACTCTCAGAAACCAGAAGAGATACCATGTTAAAGCACAATAAAAGCATAGTATAATAAAGCTTCAAGAGGCCACCAAAATCTACCTCAGAAAGCTACTTTTTTTTTTCGAAGCAAAAGTTGCCAGGCAGGCAACTAAAAAGCGTCAGCAGTTAAACAAAACAATAAAACAATTCAAAAGCCCACAAACCGGGCTATTTACACAAATAATTAAAAAGAAGATCAGCAAAGACTGGGAGCCTTCCCGGCAGCATCAGTACGGGGAGAAGGAGGACGAGTCTGAATAGGCACAGCATCTACAGTTCCATCATCCCGGTTCAGAATCTGACAATCCAGATCAGACGTAACTAGAGGAATCGAGGAGGTCGCCACCTTGATAGAAGGCACTGGGGAGGTTCAACATCATCATCGGGATCATCTGGGACAATCTTGCCATCCTTTACTACATTATCAAGACTAACGAGAGTCAAGTCGGCATCAGGAACAACAATCCGGAACTGCTCCATCAGGTTCTCAGAGGCGGCAGTTACGTTGCCCACAAGGTGACCCTGAAGCTCGGCATAATTAACCCGAGCAGTTTCCAAATGATCCCAGAGATGTATTAACTCCCTATAAGCTGAGACATAGCTATCCTTGTGTTTCAGTGCCATGTCCTCAACCAACTTCAAAGAAGCAGCCAAAGCAATAGAGCTGGCCTTCTCACCCTCCAGTTACTTCTCTACCTTCGCCAACTTCACCTCCAACTCATCCTTCAGACCCTTGATCCAATCAAATTCTGATTTGGTCTCCTCCATGAAGGATTTTGTGGCATGAATTGGGATCCCCTGAACAGTTCGGAAAATAGCCGCTCCCATATGTGCCATTTTCACACTACTTTTGATGATAAAATCCAGATGCTGAAGAAGAGACACATCGTCCTTGGAGAGCCCGCCATAGGGGGAATTTGCTGGTCAACAAACACGATAACATCAAAATCCGAGGCATCCAGGTTAAAGGGCTCGGATGTTTTTTGCTTTTTTAAGGGAGGAACACCAAAAGCAACGGCAGAAGTCTGTGGAGGATCGACCTGACGAAATTGAGGAGTAGGAATTGCTTTCCTCGGCCCAGGAGAACTCGGCACAGGAGGCTTCACTGGGACCTGAGAAGATCCCTCTCCGTCCACTTTGGCCGAGATGTTCAGAGCAGCAGTTGCCTTCTTTGCCTTTTTAAAGGCCTTCATGGAGTCATTGTTCTTTGACATCTCTGCAAATACAGAATCAGCCACAGCAAAGAGTTACAGTCACAATAAGAAGAAGAAAAAATTAAAAAACAAGTGTAGAAACAAGTCAGACAAGTACCCAAAACAGTCCGAACCAAGGACGGGTCATTCAAAAACCTTTTTGTATCAAGATGGGGTGGTGCCCCCCATAGATCCTCAAGAACAACAACAAAGGCACGCTCAACATCATCAAGCATCTCCCAGGTATAGCGAGACACTCTCACATCCCTCTGCCACTCTAGAGGGAAAGAAGGCTCATCATTTTCATCAAGAAAAAAGGGGCGAGCCCCCTCGACAGCACGAACCCTAAAGAAGTAATTCTTAAAGTCTTTAAAGGACTCATCATACATAGCAAAAACTTTATGGCCCTGGGTGGACCTGAAAGAAACCCAGGAAGCTTTCTTTTTTGAAGAACCGCCAGGCTTGGCGGAAACAAACAAATAAAGGAAAAGAGTCTGAGAGGGTGTTACATCTAATTCTCGGCAGAGAAGCTGAAAAGTTTTAATAAAACCCCAGGAATTTGGGTGAAGCTAGGGAGAGGCAATATTACACGATCACAACAGGTCGGTCTCGAAAGCAGTAAAAGGAAAAGTAACATTCAACTGACTGAAGAAGTATTCATAGGTATAGAAGAAGGGACGCTCCCTCTCAATGGAAGTCGGAAAACAAACTCTCTCATCAGAATCAGGAGCAACAAGCTCATAATCCTCCTCACGGGAATTGTTACCACAATCCTATGGCGCTTCCTCAGCTTTGTGCAAAATTCAGCATCCACAACAGAAATACACAACAAAACAAGGGAGTCCAGCCAATCGGACATCCCCTCGAGAACTCTGGAAGACATCTCTACAATATTATTGCGAGAAGACATGAGGCCAACTAATCCTACAAGTAAGAAAAGAAGATGGGGTTACTAAAAACATCTCGGACAAAGGACAAAAATAACTCAATACGATACAGGCGAACACACAGAAAAGGAAAACCCCAAGACTCAAACCAAATTCCTGGGGCATCCTTTGGAGGCAATAATAAAGCAAGGTTTCTAGGAAAAACCTACTTCTCGCATCCCAACACCTCTCAAAACAAGAAAAGAAGGCTTCAAACAGCAAGCATTTTTCCATCAAAGCAAAACATAAAACGTCATCGAAAACATTGTCTTACGATCTAAACCTGCAAAAACCATCCACATCAAACACTCCAAGCAAAGGCCATTAAAGATGCAACCTTTTTCAGAATCAGACTAAGCAAATAAAACGAGGAGCAGACGCGGACAGCGGTATTAGAACAGAAACAACAAAGAACATGCAATGCCCTAAAAGCATCAAGCAAAAGCAAAAAGGATCATGCAGAAGATGGAGAAACTCCCAGAAAGCACATTTCAACAAATCTAGGGCACAATGGAAATAGAAAGATCCAAACTTTCTCAAAAAGGGAGGATCAAAATCAAAACCTCATCAAAGAAGCCAAGAACAAAGAGAAAGCACGAAATGGGACTAACCTGGAGATGAAAGAAGCTTCGAGAAAGAAAAACGGAGGTGCAAGAATGAAAGTTGCCCAAAGAATCGCCAAGCGACGCCGCAACGCAAGGAAGCAAAAGCACAAGCGAAAGACAGAGAGCAAAGAGAGCAGAGAAAGAAGTTGCGAAGAGGTTACAAGGAAAGCAAAAGAAGAGAAACCGTTTCTGAGTTTTCAAAATTAAAAACAAAAGGAAACGGGTAATTAATGCTAAGAGTTAAACCCTCGCACATTCCCAAAAAAAACGCTGATATAAAAGCGCGCACTTTAGAGGAAACATTCTACATTCAAAAGCTGCTACAAAGGAATCGACAAAATGCTTGAGTTCGGCTTCACCAAATAAGGACCGAAGTCCATGACTCAACCTCGACAAAAAAAAAAACCGAGCTCAAGCAGGGGCACTGTTCATACCCTGGGTCAAGATGTCTGACCCGGGATGTCTACACACAAAGCGACCGACCTCTTTAGGTCAAGCGGACCGAATTCTTCGCAAAGAACTCGGTCCAAATCGACAGGAAAGCCCAAAGAAGGGCCCAACTCAAGGAATACGATCCCAATCCAAAGGCAGCACAAGCCTATAGAGATAAGGGCGGTTCCATGGAAGATAAGCTGACCTCGACAAAAGATAAGATAAGATAAGATAACTAATCTTATCTAAAGAATGTCACATCTCACCATTATAAATACACTGAAGCACCCAGGTATAACTCATACTCTGATTCTACTCAATACCTATTTAATACCCTTGCTAACTTAAGCATCAGAGTCCCTTGCAGGTACCCCCCACCCCTCGGTGACAAGGGATTAGCAGCATTCTCAGTTCTACAAGTCGGACACACCACTCCGGCTGCTACACACCTGCCGGACACGTCGGCTTCGACCAGCACAAGAAGATCTCATCCGAGATTGACCTACAGTTTCAGGTAACCCTCGGAACAGTGGCCGAATAGTGTATATATAAGAATGGGAATGGTGGGTTTTCAAACTTCATTAGATAAAAGATAGAGAAGATATGATTCACACTTTAGTAAAAGATAGAAAAGGATAAGTTTTAAAGTCAAAAGATATGAAAAAGATAAAAAGATAAGATAGAAGGTATGAAAAAGATTTTAAAGCTAAATAAAAAAATTAAAAAAGATATGAAATTTTGAAAAAGAGTTGAAAAAGATATGAGTTTTTTAAAAAGAATTGAAAAAGATTTGAAAAGATTTTAGATTTGAACGTAATTTAAAATTAAAAGATGATGGTTAAAAAAATCTTGTTTAGGAGATATGATTAAAAAAAATTGGAAAAGATAAGCTTTAAAAAAGTCAACAACTTCCCTAACCTGTTTTGGGAGTTTAAATGTCCAAAATGCCTTGATTCTGGCATTCAACGCCATGCTGGTGCTCCTTCTGGGCATTGAACGCTCAGCCAGTGCCACGTGGCTGGCATTCAATGCCAGATTGCCACCCCGTTCTTGGGCGTTGAACGCCCAGCCAGTGCTCCCTGGCTGGTATTCACTGCCAGTCTTGCATCCCCCTTTAGGGCGTTGAACGCCTAGCCAGTGCCCCCTGCCGGCGTTCAACGCCTAAACAGTACCTCCTGGCTGGCGTTTAATGCCAGTCTTGCTGCCTCTTAGGGGCATTCAACACCCTTCTTTCCCTCTTGCCGGCGTTCAATACCAGCAAGGGGCTCTATTAAAAAGTCATGTGGACTCGCATTTTGGGGCTCTTTTGCCCCATTTTTGAAGGCTTGGATGCTGAAATCAAAGGCTATATGAAGGGGGCAACATCATATATAAAGGAATTAGGTTTTATTAGATTTTAGTAGGGTAGAAAAACACATTAGATGTAGGAGTAGTGTAGATTAGGAAATTCTCTCTTAGGTTTAATTAGGGTTTGTAGCATTTTATACTTCATGTTTTGATTTGGGATTATAGCAATTTTATTGTAAGTATTTTTTTTTAATTCTCTCTTTTATGATACCACTTGTTCTACACTTTCTTTTATTTTCATCTCTCTTGTCAATATATACATAGTTTTGCAATTTTGGATTTCTAGTTGGTTAATTTGATGTTTGATGATTATTACATGCTTGTTTGAGTTGCTTTTACTGATTTTAATCATTTGTTGTTCATAGCTATCATTAATTTACCAATTTTGCCATATTTTATGTTTATGCCCACTATGTGTTCGATAAAATGCCAATTTTGATTATGTGGTAGATTTCCACCCCTTGGCTTGGGTGAAATGAGTTTAAGATTGCTAGAGACATAATGTTCAACATTTAGTGATAATTCTTGGGTTGTTAGTTGTTATTGTTTTCACTAACGCTAGCTTTTTACCAATTAATTTGGTAAGTTAGCTAGGATTTATGGATTAATAACAATTATCCTCACTTAACTTATCCTTCGATGTTACGGGTTAACTTAGTGAGATTAATCCATTATAATTATCATAGTTGTGGTTAGGGCAAGGAAGGAACTCCATAACTCACCCCAAGTCAAGGTTTCTTTTATGTTTTGAACCACATTTTCATCACTTTATAGCATTACTTTTCTATATTACATACATAGTTCTTTTATTCCTTTATTAGTTTATTAATTGCAATTTTGAATCGTTCTTTAATTCTTTTATTTTGTTTTCCTTCATCCTTGAAAACCCCTTTTGCCTTTGACAACCAATTATATGCACTTGTTGGCATTAGTTCCTAGGGAGAATGACCCGGGAGTCTAAATACTCTCGGTTAATTTGATTTGAATTGTGACAATTTCTTGAATTAAACTTTGATTGTGAGATTTTATTGTTGATTTGGACTATGGTACCAACAAAGGAATTCGAGAAACTCTAAATCAACGATAGAATTTTCATTATCAAAATTGGTGCCGTTGCCGAGGAACTAAGTGCAATGAGTGCTATATTTTAGTTTTTGTAAATATGTCAATAGTGTGAATAGATACTTTTTGGTTGTTTGCTTGCTTTTGTTATTAATTAGGATTTTTGCTTCTTTTGTTAATTGATGTCTTTGGTTTTTATTTTCAATTCTCTCTAATGAGTTATCACCCTCTTGGTTTGGAGTTTGGTTGTGATCATTTTGTAAGGATTGATAACTTCAATTTTGGATTGCATCATGGGATTGGAGCATCAATTTTGGGAGGAGCAACCACCTTCATACTACAATGAGCAAAACCTTCCCCAATGTGCATACCCAACCGAAGGATATGGTGGATTTCACTTTGATCATGCACCTCCACCACCATATGCCTATAACCCCCATAACCCCAACATAATCCTCAATCGCTACACTTTTTAACACCACACCAATACCACCATCCACCTCTTTACATACCACCTCAAGATACTCATCAATATGAATCACCTCTCACATATACAACCTTCCTTCCAAACTATGAACCTCATCTTCCACCCCAATGTGGAGTTTTTCCACCCCTGGCCCAAGACCATCAAGACCTTCAAGTTTTTCTCTAAGAGCAAGAAGGATTCTGAAGAACACAAGGGCAACTGATGGCTACCATAGCCAAGGCATTGAACCGTTTAGTCCTTATACGCTCATCCGATCAAGACACTTCTTTTGAAGAATGTGAAGGATCAACTAAAGAATGGAGTGAAGAGGAGAATGTAGAGCCTCAAGGGAAAGAAGAAGGGTTAGAGCAAAACATGCAACAAGGGGGAGAAAGTGGCGTATGTGAACCGGAGGTGAGAAATGGAGAATTGAGGGAGATTAGTCAAGATGAGGATTCCATCATTGATGATTTTTTGTCCTTCTTGGTCAATCTCCTTAATGATCCTACTGAGCCTCTTTCCATTGAGTTTGAGAAAGACATGGAGGTAGACTTCTCACAACCTCCTTGTTATGATGTGAGCGATCGGGAAGAGGGGGAAGAGGTTGGTGGGAAAGGAGTTGTCAACCAAGAGCGCATTGAGTGGGTGGCAATTTCACCTATGAGCTTCATTAACCCCACCAATATGCTATCTTGGAGACGGACTACCAACTCAAGGTCCTTCTTGGGTTGGTACATGGTGGAGAAAGGAGTGTGGGTTGCCAAATGAGTCCAAAGCTCTTCAAGAAAATTAATTCAAGACCTGGAGTTCAAGTGGGATGTGAAGTACAATTGAGTGGTTTTCGGGAAATGTTGGGGTACTTCAAGGGTAATGTGAGAGCTTGTCCATCTAGCTTGAAGCATAGAGAGCAACAAGAAGGAGAATGGGAAACTAGAATTTGGGATCCCGGAGTTGTCATAAAGTGCAAGCTTGGATGGAGACTTAAGGAGGAGTGGAAGCATAAGCCACCATGACACAAGCCTCACTCAAAAGTCCAACTTGAGGACTTTAAACCAAAGTGCTAGGTGGGAGACACCCCACCATGGAAACATCTTTTTTACCCCTTCTCTTTGCTTATAGTCTTGGTTTATTGCATTTTGCTTCTTTTAGCTAGCTTAGGATTAGTTTAATTTTAAGCTTAGATAGTTTCATTTTTGCTTGGATCATGAATTTTTGGATTTCTGAATGTTCTGGGCTTAAAATTTTGGTTGAGCTAAGGTAGAGCGCCCTAGAAATTGAAGAAGAATTTTTGGAAAAACAGGGCACTGTGTGTGCGCATACACTTGTGCGCACTCACATAATGCCTATATTTTGCGACTTGTGCACACGCACCCTGCTGTGCGCACGCACATTAGCCTGCGCTTCCTCTGTTCAGAGCACTCACACACCTTGTGCGTGCGTGCTCCCCTGTTTTCCTGCGCCTTGTGCGTACGCTCCCTCCTGTGCGTACACACGCAATCCCTGTTTCACACTTTCTGTGTATCTGCACAGAGCTGTGCGTACGCACACAAGCTTGCACTCCCTCTGGTGGGAGCGCTGGCACAGCTTGTGTGCATGAACCCCTACCCATTTCGGCTTCTGTGTGTGCGCACACATGATCCTTGTTTTGCAAAAAAAAAAGAAAAAAAGAGAAAAATGTTTTGTGCGTACGCACACGTCTTGTTTCCCTCTCTGTTTGGAGCACTCGCACACCTTGTGCGAGCGCACACCTTCGCTGTTTCACCTTATGTGCGTGCACGCATGGTGCACAAAATTGTGATCAATACTTTTCACAAATCAAATAATCCCCGGTAATGAATCCAAAAACTTGGTGTTCAATACCATGGCATAAACACAACTTCGCACAACTAACCAGCAAGTGTACTGGGTCGTCCAAGTAATAAACCTTACGCGAGTAAGGGTCGATCCCACAGAGATTGTTGGTATGAAGCAAGCTATGGTCACCTTGTAAATCTTAGTCAGGCAAACTCAAATGGATATGGGTGATATACGAATAAAACATAAAGATAAAGATAGAGATACTTATGTAATTCATTGGTGGGAATTTCAGATAAGCATATGGAGATGCTGTGTTCCTTCCGTCTCTCTGCTTTCCTACTGTCTTCATCCAATCATTCTTACTCCTTTCCATGGCAAGCTTATGCAAGGGTTTCACCGTTGTCAGTGGCTACCTCCCATCCTCTCAGTGGAAATGTTCAACGCACCCTGTCACGGCACGGCTATCCATCTGTCGGTTCTCAATCAGGCCGGAATAGAATCCAGTGATTCTTTTGCGTCTGTCACTAACGCCTCGCCCTCAGGAGTTTGAAGCTCGTCACAGTCATTCAATCATTGAATCCTACTCAGAATACCACAGACAAGGTTAGACCTTCCGGATTCTCTTGAATGCCGCCATCAGTTCTAGCCTATACCACGAAGACTCTGATCTCACAGAATGGCTGGCTCGGTTGTCAGGCGAGCGCTCGGTTGTCAGGCGATCAACCATGCATCGTGTATCAGGAATCCAAGAGATATTCACCCAATCTAAGGTAGAACGGAGGTGGTTGTCAGGCACACGTTCATAGGTGAGAATGATGATGAGTGTCACGGATCATCACATTCATCAAGCTTGGGCCATCAAATCTTGGGCAAAGTATGGACTATCATATATTGCTGAAAAGCCCAGGATGTCTACTTTCCAACGCCGTTGAGAGCGCGCCAATTGGGCTTCTGTAGCTCCAGAAAATCCACTTCGAGTGCAGGGAGGTCAGAATCCAACAGCATCTGCAGTCCTTTTTAGTCTCTGAATCAGATTTTTGCTCAGGTCCCTCAATTTCAGCCAGAAAATACCTGAAATCACAGAAAAACACACAAATTCATAGTAAAGTCCAGAAAAGTGAATTTTAACTAAAAACTAATAAAAATATACTAAAAACTAACTAGATCATACTAAAAACATACTAAAAACAATGCCAAAAAGCGTACAAATTATCCGCTCATCAACGCACATGCTTGTGCGTACGCACAAGTGCTGTTTTGGGCAAATTTTTGTTGCACTTTTCATGAAGCCCTAACACACTTCTACCCCCCTCCACCCCTCTCTTCTCTTGCTTTTCCCTGTTTTCTACTTATCCTAGTTTGTTTTAATTGCATCTCATTTTGATTTTAGTAATTTTATTAAGTTTTGTTTATTTTTTTCTAATTAAATAAATTGCAGGTGTTTGATTGCTATTGATTAGGTTGCTTCTTGATGGTTTATGATTGAATCTCAGAGGCATTCTTATCATTTGGTAGATCCAAGTCCATGGCCGATTTTGAATTTTATCAATGCACTTATACTTTGTCTTGAGTTACTAGCACCTAATAGGATTTGCACATTTACATCTTGTTGCATATTAGGTGAAATTATTATAAGTGCATATGGAATTAAGTTAATTGAGTTGAAATTGCTTGTTCATCATGATTTTCATATTAAATTCACACATGACCGTACTTGTTCCTTGTTAATGCTTTGCATTTGTTTGAGTGACTCAACTTGATTCTTATAAAGCCTGTCACTTTTTGTAACAAGTACATTTACCATGTGACTTTTTCTTTATGTTTTATGATGAATAAGGGGTTTTCTTTTCATTAAGGGATTGGTTGTTGTTTATTGTGCTATTTTATATCAATTTTGTGCTTTCACTTGCATAATTTCAATATCCAATACCTCAAATACTCAATTCACTTTTGTGGTTACCTAGGGTTGTTTGTGCCTTAAGTTTTACTTATTCTTTATGTGCAACCTAGGCCACCTAATTGAGGACATGCTATCTCTTGTGATTATGTGGTTACCATTTTACCCAATCAATGTTTGTTATCCTAAATTGTGCGCACATTTAGAATACACACATTTTCCTTTATCATACCACGCACATCTAATTTTTTCTCAATTCTTATTTAAATTGTTTTATTCAATGACCTGAGCCCCCATGCCCACCAACTGAAGGTGGAGCCTCTTAGTCATTCACCCCCGGATCATGTGCATGCACGGAGGATCGTGCATTAATTAAATGTGGTGGAGGATTGGCAACTTCGAGGGGGGTAAAATTATTTTCTTAGACACTTTGCAATACCTTTTAGTTCTTTTTCCTCAATTTTTGCAATTTTGTTCTTATTGCATCTTGTCTGGTTTGTTTGTATATATTTCTTTAATGCTTATAGTTATATGATAGTAAATATTTGCATTTTGCTTAGTAGAGTAAATAAGTTTGGTAAAACAACAAAGAAATTTCATGAAATCTTTCTTAGGGCATGCCACTGATTGAATTGAAAAATTATTTTTCAACTTGCTTGAAGCATCCTTTATCATAGAACACAGAGAAAGAGCTAGAACAACATACCTTGTGAGATCTGAGCTCTAATTGATGGTTGCATATTCTCAATCATAAAGTTTGTTATTGTGTGTTATACTCCTTTTATGATTGTTATCTTAGATTTGCATGAATCTATATGTCCTATATTTGTTGTTTGGATGCATTTAGTATGATTGAGGCCATTTTTGATATTAAACTCACTAACCTATATGGCCAACCCTTGTATTCACCTTTGTAACCCCTTTTTGAGCCTTTAAATCTCCTTTCATTCTTATTCTAAGCACATTATTCTCCCTAAAGCGAAAAACTATTGATATCCTTGAATTATTCTCTAATTAGCTTGGGTGGAGTAGTGTGTGTTACTCAAGTGTGGGGAAGATGGTTGGAAAATATTGGTGTTGAAGTTACATGGGGTATTGAGAAAAATTGGAAAATGGGAAATACTCATGCATTCATTGTTTAAGACATATGCATCTCTTGTTGTTGACAAAAACAAGAAAATTTTGAGTTCGCAAAAAAGATATATATCAAATCAAATCTTGTGAATAGTAGCATATGAAATAAAAAGCTAAATAAAGGGTGCATATGTTTGTGTTTTGGAAAAAAAATGCATGAGTAGAAGTGAGATAGGAGATAAATGGGTAGTTAGGATGTTTTGTTATGTGTACATAGGATGGTATAGGACTAGGTGGACACTCGAGCTAATCAAAGATCTAATTCACTAAGTCCACTTAACCATAATTATTCTACCTTGACCCTAGCCCCATTACAACCCTCTAAAGACCTCATGATATTTGTTTTCATGCATTAAATATTAGTTGATTGTTAGATGACTTGCAAATCTTTGAAAAACATGATTAAAGGAGAATTAAGCGATTAAGCCCTAAACACTGAGTGGATAGAGTGAATACACATCCGGTGAGGGGTTCGATTGCTCTATTCTATGTTCTTGTTCCCTATATTCTATCTTCTTGCAAGTTGTTTGTTGTTACTTTTGAAAATCTCAATTCAATTCTTTGGACTTTGATCATAGTGCATTAATTGTTTGCCTTGGCCCTAAGGCTTATTTTGGATTGATTGGAATCTCTTGTTGTTTTGTGCCAAACTCAATAGGAACCATAGTATAGATATAGATAGACAGCATTTTGCATAGTTGCATGCATGTAAGTAGTTACATTGAATAAGTTGCTAGCCCTTTTATCCTTCTCCTTTGATTATGATTAGCATGAGGACATGCTATTATTTCAGTGTGGGAGAATTGATGAATCCATATTTGACGATATATTTTGCTTTGATTTGAGTGGATTTTATCACATAAACCCAGATTTATTCATCCAAATAGCATACTTTTGTGTTCTCTCCCTAAATTATGCTTAATTATGAAAACATACTCTTTTGTGCCTAATTTAGCTTATTTTATTCCAATTACCTTCCATTCGATACCTTGATGTTAATTGTGAGTGATTTCAGATGGATAAGGTAGGAATGGCTTGGTGGGAATGGAAAAGGAACATGCAATTGCGAGAAAGAATGAAGAAAACAAAGGAGGAGCACACAGCCATGCATGCATGCGCACAATCCTACGTGCATACGCACAAGAAGGAAATCAGCACACGTGCGTGCGCACAACCACATGTGCGTACGCACAAGTGAAAATTCAGAAAAGTGTGCGTACGCACATATCTATGCATACGCACAGGTACCAGTGCATGCCTCCATTAAAAAGTCACGTGGACTCGCGTTTTAGGGCTCTTTTGGCCCATTTTTGAAGGTTTGGATGCTGAAATTAAAGGCTATATGAAGGGGGCAACATCATATATGAAGGCATTAGGTTTTATTAGATTTTAGTAGGGTAGAAAAACACATTAGGAGTAGGAGTAGTGTAGATTATGAAATTCTCTCTTAGGTTTAATTAGGGTTTGTAGCATTTTATACTTCAAGTTTTAATTTAGATTATAGCAATTTTATTGTAAGTATTTCTTCAATTCTCTCTTTTATTATACCACTTGTTCTACACTTTCTTTTATTTTCTCTCTTGTCAATATATACATAGTTTTGCAATTTTGAATTTTTAGTTGGTTAATTTGATGTTTGATGATTATTACATGCTTGTTTGAGTTGCTTTTATTGATTTTAATCATTTATTGCTCATAGCTTTCATTAATTTACCAATTTTGCCATGTTTTATGTTTATGCCCACTATGTGTTCGATGAAATGCCAATTTTGAGTATGGGGTAGATTTCCACCCCTTGCCATCCGGACAACACCTTGGTTTACAGATATTGCAAATTACAAGGCTATAAGATTCATCCCCAAGGAATACAGTAGGCAGCAAGCCTGAAAGCTCATTCATGACGCTAGATACTACTTATGGGATAAACCGTATCTCTTTAAGAGATGCTTCGATGGGATAATCCGCCGCTGTGTGTCTGAAGAAAAGGCACAAAAAATCTTATGGCATTGCCATGGCTCCGACTATGGAGGACACTTTGGAGGAGAGTGAAAAGCCACTAAAGTCCTCCAAAGTAGTTTCTACTGGCCCACACTCTTTAAGGATTCGCGAGAGTTTGTTCATAGCTGTGATAGTTGCCAAAGGGCTGACAATCCCCCCCATGGTCACGACATGCCTTAGAAAGGAATTCTAGAGATTGAGCTATTTGATGTATGGGGTATAGACTTCATGGGTCCTTTCCCACCTTCATGCTCAAACACCTACATCCTTGTAGCAATAGATTATGTGTCTAAATAGGTCGAGGCAGTCACATCACCCACAAATGACACTAGAGTAGTAATGAAGTTACTTCAGAAGAACATCTTCAGCAGGTTTGGTGTCCCTCGGAAACTGATTAGTGATGGAGGAACTCATTTCTGCAATAAACAGCTTGACTCCGTGCTGAGCCGATATGGAGTTCGCGATAAAGTGGCCACCCCATATCATCCACAGACCAACGAACAAGCTGAAGTCTCAAATAGAGAACTAAAACAAATCATGGAAAGAACGGTGAATACCTCTAGAAAGGATTGGGCAAGAAAGCTTGATGATGCCCTCTGGGCATACAAAACAACTTTCAATTGGGGTATGGAAAGGCATGCCACCTGCCAGTGGAGCTGGAACACAAGGCCTACTGGGCAACCAAACTCCTGAACCTTGATACAAAGGCAGCAAGAGAGAAACGGCTGCTTGATAATGAAGATTCTATTGTTGATTTAGAGTTTCTCAAATTCCTACGTTGGTAGCATAGTGCAAATCAACAATAAAATCTCACAATCAAAGTTTAATTCAAGAAATTGTCACAATTCAAATCAAATTAACCGAGAGTATTTAGACTCCCGGGTCATTCTCCCTAGGAACCAGTGCCAACAAGTGCATATAATTGGTTGTGAAAGGCAAAAGGGGTTTTCAAGGATGAAGGCAAACAAAATAAAAGAATTAAAGAACGATTTAAAATTGTAATTAATAAACTAATAAAGGAATAAAAGAACTATGTATGTAATATAACCAAGTAATGTTATAAAGTGATGGAAATGTGGTTCAAAACATAAAAGAAACCTTGACTTGGGGTGAGTTATGGAGTTCCTTCCTTGCCCTAACCACAACTATGATAATTATGATGGATTAATCTCACTAAGTTAACCCTTAACATCGAAGGATAAGTTAAGTGAGCATAATTGTTATTAATCTACAAATCTTAGCTAACTTACCAAATTAATTGGTAAAAAGCTAGCGTTAGTGAAAACAATAAAAACTAACAACCCTAGAATTATCACTAAACATTGGACATTATGGCTCTAGTAATTCATAAACTCATTTTCCCCAAGCCAAGGGCCAACCTCCCCAAATGTCATATGAAATCGAAAATAGGGAAAAAGACCCCTAGTACAATAGTAAAAAGTTCTATTTATACTAAACTTGTTACTAGGGTTACAGAAGTAAGTAAATGATGCAGAAATCCACTTCCGGGCCTACTTGGTGTGTGCTTGGGCTGAGCATTGAAACTTTCACATGTAGAGGTCTTCCTTAGAGTTAAACACCAGTTTGTAACTTGTTTCTGGCGTTTGACTCTAGCTTGCAACTTGTTTCTGGCGTTTAACGCCAGAATAGGGCAGAAAACTGGCGTTGAACGCCTGTTTGCGTCATCTAAACTCAGGCAAAGTATGGAGTATTATATATTGCTGGAAAGCCCTAGATGTCTACATTTCAAGGCAGTTGAGAGCGCGCCATTTGGATTTCTGTAGCTCTAGAAAATATATTTCGAGTGCAGGGAGGTCAGAATCCATCAGCATCAGCAGTCCTTTGTTAGCCTCTAATTCAGATTTTTGCTCAGGTCCCTCAATTTCAGCCAGAAAATACCTGAAATCACAAAAAAACACACAAACTCATAGTAAATTCCAGAAATATGAATTTTGCTTAAAAGCTAATAAAAATATACTAAAAACTAACTAAATCATACTAAAAACTATGTAAAAACAATGCCAAAAAGCATATAAATTATCCACTCATCATAGATCCTGTGGATCCATTACAATTTTATTGTAACTGGAATAGCCATCCAATAAACAAAAAAATGCATGCTCTGCTAGTCTCTCTAGCATTTGATCTATGAAGGGTAAAGGAAAATGATCCTTTCTGGTGGCGTTATTGAGCCTTCTACAGTTAATGCACATGCACCACCCTGTAACTGTTCTTGTAGGAATCAGTTCATTCTTTTCATTATGAACCACTATCATGCCTCCCATTTTTGAAACAACCTAGACATGCCTTCCTAGAATGAGGGTTGCGCTCTTGTTCTCATCTATTTCTAGCACCACAAAATCTGTGGGTAAACTAAAGGGTTCAACCCTAACGATCATGTCCTCAATCACGCCTGATAGAAGCTTAATATATCCATCAGTAAGTTGAAGACATATGCGGGTAGGTTTAACTTTGTGAGTTAAATAGAGCCTCTTTATTAATGATGCAGGTATTAAGTTAATACTTGCTTCGAGGTCACATAGGGCTGTCTTTGTGCAGGCATCCCCTAAGGTGCAGGGTATCATAAAGCTCCTAGGATCTTTGAGTTTCTCTGGTAAGTTCTTTTGGATTAGTGCACTGCATTCTTCAATGAGGAAGACTGTTTCTACCTTTCTCCAATCCTTCTTATGACTTAAGATGTCTTTCATGAACTTAGCATAAGAAGGTATCTGCTCAAGAGCCTCTGCAAAAAGGATTTTGATCTCAAGTGTCTTGAGATAATCCACAAAGCGGGAAAATTATTTAAATCTTTCTCTGCTTGGCGGAGCCTCTGAGGATATGGCATCTTAGCCCTATACTCATCAACCTTAGTTGATGTAGGTTGGATGCCTACAAAATTGGAAGGAGGAGTTAGTAGCTTGCTTAGGAAGGGTTTTATCAGCACTTGCATATGTCTGATCATTCCTAGTTAGGTGTTCAACACCCTTGTTGCCCCCTTCCTGGCGTTCAACGCCAGAAACACTGTTCCCTTGTGGGCGTTCAAGCCAGGAATGAGCACCCTTCTTAGCGTTGAACGCTAATAACATTCCTCTCTGGGCATTCAACACCCTTGGAGATGTCTTAGGCTGTAGTTTGGTTGTCCTCTGTTAGCATTTCTTCTTCTGGTCTCCTGTTACCCTGAGGTTGAGTGTTCAATATTTTCCCACTCTTCAGTTGGATTGCCTGTCGTTCATCTTTGATTTGCTTTGATAATTGCTGCTTTGTTTGACTCAGCTGGGCTTCTACATTCCTGTTGGAAGTTTGAGTTTCTTGCAAAGCCTCTTGCAACTCTAGCAACTGCTGTGCAAGGGCGTGCAACTACTGAGTCAATAGGCCATCTTGTTCTGGAGGGTTAGACTCAGTAGATATTGCCTTAACCTCTCTTATTATGGAAGACTCATCAACTGAGTACAGATGCTGGTTCATGGCAACTGTCTCATTAATAAGTTTATGAGCCTCTTCAATAGTCTTCCTTATATGTATAGAACCACCAGCAGAGTGGTCTAGAGACATCCTAGCCATGTCTGTGAGGCCATAATACAAGATGTTTAATTATACCCATTCTGAAAATATTTCAGTGGGACATTTCCGTAGCATTCTTCTATACCTCCCCCAGGCATCATAAAGAGATTCATTAGTCTCTTACTTGAAGCCTTGGATGTCCAACCTTAACTGGGTCAACTTCCATGGGAGAAAGTATTAATTTAGAAACTTGTCTACTAGCTGCTTCCATGTTTTCAAGCTAGATTTGGGTCAGTGTTCCGAGGGTTACCTGAAACTGTAGGTCGATCTCGGACGAAATCTTTGGTGGTGGTCGGAGCTGACATGTCCGACTTGTTGGAATTGATGGTGCAGCTAATCCTTCATCACCGGAGGGTGGTGGTATATGCAAAAGACTCTGATGCTTAAGTTAGCATGTGTTTTAGGCAGGTTTTTAGTAGAATCAGAATATGAGTTATACCTGGGCGCTCCAGTGTATTTATAATGGTGTAGAGTGACCTTTCTAGAGATAATATAGTTTATCTTATCTTTATCTTTGAGTGAAGTCATCTTATCTTTTTAGGGGAACTGCCTTATCTTTCTAGGCTTTGGTTGCCTTTAGATTTGGGCCATGTTCCTTTGTTTGGGCCGTCTTGGGCCTTTGTAGCGATTTGGCCGAACTCTTTGGGAAGAGGTCAGGTGATCCTGACCTGAGGAGGTCGGTCGACTATGTCTTCTATCAGCCCAGGTCAAACAACTCGACCCAGGGCATGAATGATGCGTGAGCATCTTTCTTATCTTTTCTTAGTGAATTTACATTTAAATTGTTGAGTTTAATCAAGAATTAATTATCTTTTAGCCACTATGGATGCTACTTTGAGTCTCGTACAATTTTGTTTATTTTAGGTAGCATTTGGATGGATTTGATGGAGAGGAAGCTTTAACAAATAGAAAGAGAACAAGAATTAAAGGAGAGGACAGCGAGGAGCGACGTGCGTGCGTACCTGACGCGTGCGCATGATTTGGAGTTTTCCATGGCGACGCGTGCGCGTACCCGACGCGTGCGCGTGATTTGGAGATTTGTGCAGCGATGCATGTGCGTACCTGACGCGTATGCATGATACGCAAAGAAGACCATCGACGCGTACGGGTGACTAACGCGTACGCGTGACATGCGCCACGTGCAGAAAACGCTGGGGGTGATTTCTGGGCTATTTTTGACCCAGTTTTCAGCCCAGGAAACACAGATTAGAGGCTGCAGAATGGAGGACTCAAGGGAACACTTCCTGTTACTTCCCAAGTATGGCGTGGGTCCTACGAAGCAAGTGGTCCCCATCCATCGCTTGAAGACTTGCTGCTTGCCATAATTAATTCTGATTTAAATTTAAATATTATAAGAAAAGATATTTTTAGTTAGAAATTAGATTTTAAATTAATTAGGATTAGATATAAAAGACAATTCCATTCTATTCCAATTTACATTCCGTACTTCAAAGTTTACCTGGATCCTAGTTTTCTTCTTTGAGTCATGAGTAACTAAACCTCCATTGTTAAGGTTAGGAGCTCTGTCTATTGTATGGATTGACATTATTACTTTTCCATTTTAATTCATGTTTTGATTTATATTTCAAGAATTGTTTTCGTTCTTTATTTTATGAATTTGGGTGGAACGGAAGTATGACCCATGCTCTAATTGAGTTCTTGTATAACTTGGAAAAGCTCTTTACTTGAACAACAGCTTGAAAACATATTCTCCTGAATTTCTAATTGTTTGTATTTAACAGTATACGTGACATATAATCCCCTTATATCTGGATAATTAGGATTCTTGTGGCATATAAACTAGAATTTGATCATCACCCTTTAATTGGAATTAATTGACCAAGGAATTGGCAGTTAATGGATTTTAGAGGAGACTAGGAAGGTCTAAGAAATTAGGGTCTAGTCACATATAGTTTGCCATGAATTAAATTTTGCATGATTAAAATAGTTAGTAAGAAAAGTCAATCCAGAAAATAGATAACTCTGAAGCCTTAACTATTTTCTCCTATATTTTATTCCCAACTTATTCACCTGCTGTCTTCAAACTCTTAATTTACTGATTAATGCTCTTTGAACATCCAACACTCTTTTCTGTTTGCCTAACTAAGTGGTTTAACCAACCATTGTTGCTTGATCAATCAATCCTCGTGGGATCGACCCTCACTCACCTGAGGTATTACTTGGTATGACCCGGTGCACTTGTCGGTTAGTTTGTGGGTTCTAAATTCCGCTCCATGTTTTTGGTGCCGTTGCCGGGGATTGATATTGATTAAAAACTATTAGTTATTTGATTGCTTAAATTAGGAGTTTTATTTTTTAATTTTATTAAAATCTATTTTTAATATTTTCAAAAAAAAATATTTTAATAGCGCTAATATTTTTAGTAATTTCTGAAATTAAGTTTGGTGTTTCCTAGTTCAGGTTACCTCATTGGGAATTCTCTGCACTCTGACGTAGAGAGTTCAATTTTTTTTCTTGTCTTCTATTTGTTTATGCGCAGGAACAGAGACAAAGAACATCTCTTAGACTTTGATCCTGAACGTGAAAGGACTTTCAGGCTGCGTTTACAACAAGCAAGACTTTACAAGGCTGCAGAATCCACTATGGATCCTAACAATGTTGATAATGCCAATGTGGCAAACCCGAATGGGAATGAGCAACAAAGGAGAGTACTTGGCTCTTACTCTGCTCCAACTACAGATCTTTATGGAAAAAAGGATTGTGGTGCCTCCTATAGTTACGAACAACTTTGAGTTGAAGCCTCAACTGGTCACCCTGGTGCAACAAAGCTGCGAGTATCATGGTCTTCCCCATGAAGACCCAAATCAATTTATCTCTAGTTTTCTACAGATTTGTGATACTGTGAAGACAAATAGAGTGAACCCAGAGGTGTACAAACTCATGCTCTTCCCATTTGCTTTGAGGGATAGAGCAAAACTATGGCTAGATTCCCAACCCAAGGAGAGTCTGGATACTTGGAACAAGGTTGTTACTGAGTTTCTTACTAAATTTTTCCCACCAAAGAAGCTGACTAAGCTTAGGGTGGAAGTTCAGACCTTCAGGCAAAAGGATGGTGAAACTCTTTATGAAGCTTGAGAGAGATACAAGCTACTGACTAGGCAATGCCCTCTAGACATGTTCTCCAAATAGACCCAACTAGATATCTTTTATGAAGGTTTGGGTGAAATATCCAAGATATGCTTAGATAATTCTACAGGAGGTTCATTACACAAGAATAAGACACCGGAGGAGACTATTGAACTTATTGAATTGGTTGCTAGCAACCAATATTTATACTCATCTGACAGGAATCCTGTGAACTCTGAGGCTCCTCAGAAGAAGGGTGTCATGGAAGTAGAAACTCGTAATGCTATTCTTGCTCAGAACAAGCTTATGTCTCAGCAAATAAGTCTACTTACTCAACACATGGGTGGCATGCAAGTCTCAGCTATCAACACCCAAAATCCACCTCAAGAGGTCTCCTATGACATGGCAGGAAATTTAGTGCAAAATGATAATTATGATTATGCTCAATCCTCTTCTGAACAGGTCAATTACATGGAGAGTGGTTCTAGAAATCCCAATAATGACCCCTATTCTTAGACATACAATCAAGGATGGAGAAATCACCCAAATTTTGGGTGGAGAGACCAACCTCAGAGACCTCAGAATTTCAACAATAATTCTCAGGGCGGCTTCCAACAGAACAATTATAATAACTGCTAATTTCAGTCTCAGCAGCAACAACCACCTCAGCAGGCTAACTCTAAATCCCAAGAAGATTCTAATTGGGAGATGATGAGGAGTTTTATGCAGGAAACCAGAGCCTCCATTAGAAACTTGGAAGTGCAAATGGGCCAGCTGAGCAAGCAAATACCTGAGAGGTTTGCAAGTATATTACCAAGTGATACAGTGGTGAACCCAAGAGAAGATTGCAAGGTTATTCAGTTGAGAAGTGGTAAAGTAGCTGGCTTTGAGACAAAGGCCAATGAAGAATTAGTTGAAAAAGAAACTCCAGAAGAGAAGAAGGAAGAAGTAGAGCGTGCCCCTCCTAAGCGTGCAGATAACCCATTCGCTGATTCTCTTGACACTTATCCTACCTTGCCAAGGGCTCCAGAATACAAGCCAAAAATGTCATATCTTCAGAGGCTTCAGAAGGCTGCCAAAGAAAAGCAGTTATCCAAATTTTTAGATGTCTTCAAGAAGCTACAGATCAACATTCCTTTTGCAGAGGCTCTTGAGCAAATGCCTCTTTATGCTAAATTTATGAAAGAGTTGTTGACCCATAAGAGGAATTGGAAGGAACAAGAAACAGTGGTATTAACCAAGGAATGTAGTGCAATTATTCAACACAATCTCCCTGAGAAAGTGCTAAACCCAGGGAGCTTTGTTATTCCTTGCACCATTGGAGATGTCACCATTCAGAGAGCTTTATGTAATCTTGGAGCTAGCATCAATCTAATGCCACTTTCAGTGATGAAAAAGCTTCAAATTGAGGAGGTAAAACCCACTCGTATTTCTCTTCAACTTGCTGATCTTTCTGTTAAATTACCTGTGGGTGTTGTTGAGGATTTACTTGTTAAAATAGGACCATTTATT
This sequence comes from Arachis hypogaea, assembly GCF_003086295.3. Lineage (NCBI taxonomy): Eukaryota > Viridiplantae > Streptophyta > Magnoliopsida > Fabales > Fabaceae > Arachis > Arachis hypogaea. The sequence goes on along the minus strand of NC_092038.1, from coordinate 90,351,514 downwards.
TTTCCTGTTGATTTCGTGATATTAGACATGGAAGAGGAGGTAAAATCTTCTATTATACTTGGTAGACCCTTTTTTGCTACAGGTAGAGCTCTGATTGATGTGCAAAAGGGTGAATTAACCCTGAGGATCAATGAAGAACAAGTGGTTCTTAATGTTTTTAAAGCTCTCAAATACCCTAATGATTTTGAAGGGTGCATGAAAATAGATGTTGTTGAACCACTTGTTTAAGAGGTACTGAAAGCTGAGGCATTTGATGACATTCTAGATCCTATTTCTGAGTATGAATTAGTGGAAGTTGATGATTCACCACCCCAGAGGGCTATGGTTCACACGCCTAAAGCAGAGGAGGAAGCTCCCAAGCTTGAGCTCAAACCTTTACCTCATTCTCTGAAATATATGTTTTTGGGTGAAAATGATTGACAAGCGGATTCTTGCGTGGTCTAGAATTTCATAAATAAAGTCTCGTTGAAAGTATAGCTTCTAAACCAGCAAATAATCATTTCGTACAAAAACTTGTTTGTCACTAAAGCAAACCCAATAAAAATTAATAACCGAAGTATTTAAACCTCGGGTCATCTCTCAAGGAATTGCAGTGAGTGTGCTTGTTATTGGTTATGGGTTTTTGTTTTCTGGGAAATTTGGGGTTTGGGCAATGGGCACATAAATGATTATAAATTAAAGCAATGAAAATTAACAAGAGGTTTTATGTAATTAAATTAAAAAGCCTTGACTAGGAGAAGATTAATATGAGGTTTTATCCTTGTTGGATTTTCCAAGATTAATTAGTAATAGGTTGTTGTTCCACTTGGTTATCCTTCATTGAATAAAGGAAAGTCAAGTTGAGGCCAACTTCTATTCACAAGAAAATAATCCTTTCCCTTGGGAAGGGTTAGTCTTAGTAACTAGAAAGTTGGCCAACAACTTCTAATTACCAATTAACTCTTGAGTATTCCAACTCAAGGGTCTCAAATATTAATCAACTCGAAAGTCAAGTTAAAGCCTACTCCATTGACATGGATGCCAAATTCGCATTCATGTGAAGGGACTAGAAAGAAGACATGGCAATTAAACTCAATTGAAAATAATCAAGAAATAATGGAATCAAATAGGAAGTAAAAGAGTAAGGAAATAGAAAACAAACTAGAATGATAAAAACTTCACAGAGGTAGTAACTCTTTGTAATATCCAACTCAAAAGCATAAAACTAGGAATCCTAAATCCTAGAGAGAGGAGAGAGCCTCTCTCTCTAAAACTACATCTAAAACCTAAAATTATGTGAATGAATGTTCTCTCCTGATTCCCCCACTCTGTAGCTTCTATTATGTGTTTTCTGGGCCAAAAACTAGGCCGGAAATAGCCCAGAAATCGCTGGGGGCGATTTCTGCCACGCTGATTTTCTGCAGAACAATGCGTGCGCGTGAAATGAGGTGTGCGCGTTACTTAGCTGTACGACCACTATGGTAAATTATATATCATTTCGAAGTCCCAAACGTTAGCTTTCCAACGCAACTGAAATCGCCTCATTTGGACTTCTGTAGCTTAAGTTATGATCGATTGAATGCGAAGAGGTCAGGCTGACAGCTTTAGCAATTCCTTCAATTTCTTGTATTCCTTCCACTTTTGCATGCTTCCTTTCCATCCTGTAAGCCATTCCTACCCTATAAACCCTGAAACCACTTAACACACATATCAAGGCATCGAATGGTAATGAGAGAGGATTAAACATAGCAAATGTAAGGCCCAAGAAACATGTTTTTAATCATAGCACAAAATCAGGAAGGAAATGTAAAACATGCGAATTATATGAATAAGTGTGAGATTAGTGGATAAAATCTACTCAATTAAGTACAAGATGTGCCACGAAATAGTGGTGTATCAATGATTCATATCCGGTGATTATTAGCTCTTCCCTGAAGCCTGAAGAGAAAGAGGCGCTTATTTCAGTGCTCAGGAGCCATAAAACAGCTCTCGGGTGGACCATTAGTGACTTGAAGGGGATTACCCCAGCCAAGTGTATACACAAGGTCCTCCTCGAAGATGATGCGAAATCAGTTATGCAACCACAAAGGAGACTCAATCCAACCATGAAAGAGGTGGTCCAAAAAGAGGTAATAAAATTATGGGAAGCAGGTATTATTTACCCTATTTCTGACAGTCCTTGGGTAAGTTCTGTGCATGTAGTTCCCAAGAAAGGAGGGATAACAGTGATCAAGAATGAAAAGTATGAGCTTATTCCTACAAGGACAGTCACAGGATGGAGAATGTGTATAGACTACAAGAGGCTCAACACTGCTACATGGAAGGATCACTTACCCCTGTCTTTCATTGATCAGATGCTTGAGAGGTTAGCTGGTCATGGTTTTTATTGTTTTTAGGATGGATATTCTGGGTATAATCAAATTGCAGTGGCCCTCAAGATCAAGAGAAGACAACATTCACATGCCCATTTGGAGTGTTTGCCTATAGGAGAATGCCATTTGGACTCTGTAATGCTCCAGCAACTTTTCAGATGTTTATGCTTTCAATCTTTTCTGATATAGTTGAAAAATTCATTGAGGTATTTATGGATGACTTTTCTGTTTTTGGTAATTCTTTTGAATCCTGCCTTAAGCATTTATCTCTTGTCTTGAAACGATGTCAAGAATCAAACCTTGTTTTAAATTGGGAAAAATGCCATTTCATGGTTACAGAAGGTATTGTTCTTGGACACTGGATTTCAAGTAAGGGGATTGAGGTTGACAGAGCAAAGGTGGAAGTAGTTGAAAAATTACCACCACCAACTAATGTTAAGGCAGTCAGGAGTTTCTTGGGTCATGTAGGATTTTATAGGAGATTTATAAAGGACTTTTATAAAATTGCTAAACCATTGAGCAACCTATTGGTTACTGAAGTTCCTTTTGTCTTTGATTCTGATTGTTTGCATGCTTTTGAAACTCTGAAAGCAAACCTTACCTCTGCTCCCATTATAACTCCCCCTGACTGGGATTTACCATTTGAATTGATGTGTGATGCCAGTGATTTTGCTATAGGAGCTATTTTAGGACAGAGGCATGTTAAGCTTGTACATGTCATTTACTATGCCAGTCATGTCTAAAATGATGCCCAAAAGAATTACACAACTACAGAAAAAGAATTATTAGCTGTTGTGTATGATGTTGATATGTTTAGGTCTTATTTACTTGGTTCTAAGGTTATTATTTATACTGACATGCTGCTTTGAAGTACCTTCTAACCAAACAAGATTCTAAACCAAGATTAATCAGATGGGTATTACTCTTTCAGGAGTTTGATATTGAGATAAAAGACAGGAAAGGGTCAGAAAATCAAGTAGCTGACCATCTCTCAAGAATTGAGCCTGAAGTAGGAGTACAACCACCAACAGCTGTGACTGAGATGTTTCCTCATGAGCAATTGTTCCTCATTCAGCAGGCTCCGTGGTTTGCGGACATTGCAAATTACAAAGCCATGAACTATATTCCAAGGGAGTACAGTAGGCAACAAGTAAAGAAGTTATTGACTGATGCAAAGTACTACATTTGGGAGGAACCATACCTTTTAAAAGGTGTTCAGATGGTATAATCAGGAGATATGTCCCAGATGAAGAAACACAGCAGATTTTTTGGCACTGTCATGGTTCTGATTATGGAGGCCACTTTGGTGGTGAAAGGATAGCTACAAAGGTCCTTCAGAGCGGGTTTTACTGGCCGACTCTCTTCAGGGACACAAGAGCATTTGTGAAGCACTGTGACAGATGTGAAAAAGCCATGAATCTTCCTACCAACCATGAAATGCCACTGCAGGGGATTCTTGAGGTTGAGTTATTTGATGTGTGGGGTATTGATTTCATGGGACCTTTCCCACCCTCACATTCAAATAACTATATCCTAGTGGCGGTTGACTATGTATCCAAGTGGGTGGAAGCTGTGGCTCTACCCACAAATAATGCCAGGGTGGTAATGAGCTTTCTTCAAAGATATATCTTTAGCCGGTTTGGTGTCCCAAGGACACTCATTAGTGATGGAGGAAGCCACTTCTGTAACAGACATCTGGACTCTCTTCTACAGAGATATGGAGTCCGTCACAAAGTGGCAACCCCTTATCACCCTCAGACAAGTGGACAGGTGGAAATTTCCAACAGGGAACTCAAGAGGATTCTAGAGAAGACCATCAGTATTTCAAGAAAGGACTTGTCTAGGAAGCTTGATGATGCTCTCTGGGCATACCGGACAGCGTACAAGACTCCCATTGGTATATCCCCTTACCAGTTGGTCTATGACAAAGCCTGTCACTTGCCAGTTGAGCTGGAACATAAAGCTTAATGGGCAATCAGGTACCTAAATCTTGATTTAGAAGCTGTAGGAATTAAGTGAATGCTCCAACTGAATGAGCTTGATGAATTCAGATACTCAGCCTATGAGAATGCCAAGCTCTATAAGGAGAGAACCAAGTTATTGCATGACAAGAAGATTGCCATCAGAGTCTTTGAGCCAGAACAGAGAGTGCTTCTGTATTATAATTCAAGGCTAAATTCTTTCCTGGGAAGCTGAAATCCTGGTGGTCAAGACTATTTGTGGTTACCAGAGCTTCACCATATGGTCATGTAGAAATACAAGAAGAGAATTCTGACAGAAAATTTACAGTGAATGGTCAGAGGTTGAAGCACTTGGAGGCGAGATTGATTGCCAGAGGTCTGCTCATCTGCTGAATTAGTAGAATTGACCGTCAAGCTAATGACGTTAAAGAAGCACTTGTCGGGAGGCAACCCAATGATTTTGTATCCTTAGATATTTTCATAATTGTAGTTTTCTTATTTATTTTTATTGAGTTTTATCTAATCATGCAGCTATCTTAAAATAGGAACTAAACACTTAAAAAATAAAGAGCACACGACGCGCAAGCATCGCTGACGCGTACGCGTCATATGTGTGTGCGTGAAAAATAAAAGTGAACAGAGAGTTGAGAAGGATTGGCACTGGAACTATGCCTTGCGCAAAAACAATACCACGCATACGCGTCCCTCACGCGTACGCGTCCCTTGATGCGTACGCGTGACCCTGAAAATCGGCGTCGATGAGTGTTTGGGCAGAGAGTTGTGCTGGCTTGGGGCTGGAAGTGTGCTAGAAGCACAAACTTGTCAATGCGTACGCATCCCTGACGCGTACGCATCCCTTTACACAAATGGCCATCCACGCGTGCGAGTGCATGACGCGCACGTGTCATATAAAAATTTTGGTCCCCAAGCCACGCGAGCAAAGAGTTGCGCGTGCATGCGGCTGGCTTTGTGCGATTCGCACAATCCAAGTGCACGAGTATGCGTGCCGTACACGTACGTGTCGCATGCGCCGCACACCTTCACTAGTGCACCGTCCAGTTTTTAATTTTTTTTCTCTCTCTCCCAAATCCTAATTCTCTCTTGTTCTTTTATCCTTTTATTCTTCTTTCATCGTAATATTTATTTCTTCTTGTTTTCAATTCTTCTTTGCTTGAGGATAAGCAAAAATTTAAGTTTGGTGTTGACGCTTTGCTTATGGCTTTTCTGTTTAGCACCAAAGGGAGATGAATGTTCTTCATGAAGGAATGAGATAACCACTAGCATAACTGAGGTGGTTGAGTTCCTTTCATTCTATTTCGTTTCCATTCTTATTTTGTTATCTTCTGTTTTCTGTTGCTTTGATTGCTTGCATGATCTTTAGCACTTATATTTCAAAAAAAGAATGCCTTATGTATTGCTCACTACGCTTGAATTCAAAAGAAAAAGAAGTGATGTATTGCATGAGAAATTGAGTTTATATTTAAGAGTAGTCTTATTTACATAAATGTGGTGGTATTATTTGTGATTTTGAATGCATGACATGAACAGTGCATATTTAAATTTGAATCAAAGGTTGTTGATGTATAAGGAATAGGAATTTAGAGAATTATTATGACTTCTCTGAGTTAAACAAAAGTTTAATCCTTGAAGCAAAAGAAACGGCAAACGAAAAAAATATAATAATAAAAGCAAGGTCCAAGGCTCTGAGCATCAATGACTAGGGAGGTCAGACATGATTAAAAGCTCAAAGAGTTGTTTTCCTAGTCATATGCTTATGGTGTGATTGTGTCAAGTAATCCTTGAGACAGAACACTTAGAGTCGAGACCAAGTGCGTTTAACAGAGTATGCCAAAGGCTTTGAGCACCACTGTCTGGGAGTAACTGAAAGAAAAATCAGAACTTAAAGAGAGTTCCCCAGTCAAGTGCTTGTGTTGTTTCTATGTCTAGTAACCCTTGAGACAAAACATCTAAAGTCACGGCTAAGCTCAAGGTGCAAAGCACCAAAGAAAAATAAATTAAAGAAAATTATGCTATGTTCAAGGATTAAACAGGAGTATAAAGATCAGAAAATTCATAATATGATCTGAATTCTACTTCCGAATGACACTGACATTCCTCTGATTCAAAGGAGAGTGAGATGCCAAAACTGTACAGAATTATAATAGATAAACCCCACTTTAAGAAGAGACCTGAGCATAACTAAACTCTCACCTCTCATGCAAATTCACATCTTAATCATGTACTAATTTTGGTTGCTTGAGGACAAGCAACAATTCAAGTTTGGTGTTGTGATGCGTGAGCATCTTTCTTATCTTTTCCTAGTGAATTTGCATTTAAATTGTTGAGTTTAATCAAGAATTAATTATCTTTTAGCCACTATGGATGCTACTTTGAGTCTCGTACAATTTTGTTTATTTTAGGTAGCATTTGGATGGATTTGATGGAGAGGAAGCTTGCACAAATAGAAAGAGCACAAGAATTAAAGGAGAGGAAAGCGAGGAGCGACGCGCGCGCGTACCTGATGCGTGCGTGTGATTTGGAGTTTTCCATGGCGATGCGTGCGTGTACCTGATGCATGCGCGTGATTTGGAGATTTGTGCAGCGATGCGTGCGTGTACCTGACACATACGCGTGACACGCGAAGAAGACCATCGACGTGTACGCGTGACTGACGCGTACGCGTGACATGCGCCACGTGCAGAAAATGCAGAAAACACTGGGGGCGATTTCTGGGATGTTTTTGACCCAGTTTTTAGCCCAGAAAACACATATTAGAGGCTGCAGAATAGAGGACTCAAGGGAACACTTCCTGTTACTTCCCATGTCAGGGGTAGGTCCTACGAAGCAAGTGGTCCCCATCCATCACTTGAAGACTTGCTGATTGCCACAATTAATTCTAATTTAAATTTAAATATTATAGGAAAAGATATTTTTAGTTAGAAATTAGATTTTAAATTAATTAGGATTAGATATAAAAGATAATTCCATTCTATACCAATTTACATTCCGTACTTCAGAGTTTACCTGAATCCTAGTTTTCTTCTCTAAGTCATGAGCAACTAAACTTCCATTGTTAAGGTTAGGAGCTTTGTCTATTGTATGGATTGACATTATTACTTTTCTATTTTAATTCATGTTTTGATTTATATTTCAAGAATTGTTTTCGTTCTTTATTCTATGAATTTGGGTGGAACGGAAGTATGACCCATGTTCTAATTGAGTTCTTGTATAACTTGGGAAAGCTCTTTACTTGAACAATAGCTTGAAAACATATTCTCCTAAATTTCTAATTGTTTGTATTTAACGGGATACGTGATATATAATCCCCTTATATCTAGATAATTAGGATTCTTGTGGCATATAAACTGGAATTTGATCATCACCCTTTAATTGGAATTAATTGACCAAGGAATTGGCAGTTAATAAATTTTAGAGGAGACTAGGAAGGTCTAAGGAATTAGGGTCTAGTCACGTATAGTTTGCCATGAATTAAATCTTGCATGACTAAAATAGTTAGTAAGAAAAGTCAATCTAAAAAATAGATAACTTTGAAGCCTTAATTATTTTCTCCCATATTTTATTCCCAACTTATTCACCTGTTGCCTTCAAACTCTTAATTTACTGTTTAATGCTCTTTGAACATCCAACACTCTTTTCTTTTTGCCTAACTAAGTGGTTTAACCAACCATTGTTGCTTGATCCATCAATCCTCGTGGGATCGACCCTCACTCACCTGAGGTATTACTTGGTAAGACCCGATGCTCTTGCCGATGTGGCTTTTGACACTTTTAGTTGCTTTTCTTAGCAACTTTTTTTAGGAAAAACAAAATGCTTTCGAACTCTTTGAAGTCGACTTTTCGGGTGGCCTTCTGAGTTTTTATAGTAGCTTCGCGTCTCTTGGTTTGTTTGTTTGCAATCTTTTGGAACTTCCAAGAATCTTAAGAGTGTTGGAGCTTTTGCTGTCCGACCTCTTTTTTGATTTCCTTTGTGTTTGTTTATTTTCTGCTTTTGTCGAAGTTACCTTTGAGACTAGCTTTGTCTGACTATTCTTTTTAATATTCTCATAGAATACTTGTAAAACCGATTTGGGTGAGGCCGTGGCTTTTTGGGTCGGGCTTCGTCCCTTCTAGCGCACGCCTTCTGCTGGTTGACTTCTCTGGTCGCCGAGTCTCTTTTTATGGATTACTTTTTATAACTTTGTAGCTTTAATCGGCTTGGGCCGACTTCTTCATGTCGGTCCCTTCTAAATTATTTCTAGTAATCCATTTTTGATAAGGGCTGGCCAGGCCTCTTTCTATGGATTACTTTTTATAACTTTGTCGCTTTGATCAGTCTGGTCTGACTTTTTCATGTCGGTCCGTTCTAAGTTATTTTTAGCAATCCATTTTTTCTTAGACCTCGTCAGGCCCTTTTCTATGGATTACTTTTTTATAACTTTTGTCGCTTTGGTCGATTGGTCTGACTTTTTTATGTCGATCCTTCCCAAGTTCTTTTTAGCAATCCATTTTTTCTCAGACCCTGTCGGGCCTCTTTCTATGGATTACTTTTTATAACTTCTTGCATTAATCTGTTTTTGTCACTTTTCATCTTCCCAATTTTGTCGTGATCGGACGGTGAATTTGGTTTTCACCTTGCCGACCTGTAACTTTGTCGTGAACGGGTTGTGAATTTGGTTTTCACCTTGCCGACCTATAGCTTTGTCGTGATCGGGTGACGATTTTTTGCGTTCAGATTAATGCGTCTTGGTAAAGAGACTTTGTAGAAAATCTGGAAAACTTTATTCAAATAGAAAATTAGACATATAGGCAAGAGTATATACATGTGGGTGTTTACCCTTCTAAATCAGGTAATTTTGCAGATCTTGGCTTGGTGCCTCGTTTAAAAAACCTTTTTTCAAGAAAAGGACTGCACCTTATCCTAAGATCTTTTATTACCTCTTAACTATAATACCTTCTTAGGTTACAGGTGTGCCATGACCTTGGTAGCTCTGACCCCTCGAGTTCGGACACCCTGTAATAGCCTTTTCCTAGTACCTCTGTAACTCGGTAGGGTCCTTTCCAGTTAGCTGCTAGCTTTTCTTCTCCTGGTCGACCTGTTCCGATGTTATTTCAGATTAGGATGAGATCGTTGTTGGCAAAACTTCGTTGTATTACCTTCCAATTATATCTTGAGGCCATTCGGTGCTTTAACGCCTCCTCCCTGATCCGAGCACTTTTTCGAATTTCTAGAAGTAGGTCGAGCTCTTCCCTTTGAAGTTGGGAGTTGGCCTCTTCAATGTAGAAGATCGTTCTGGGGGTGATAAACCCCATATTTACGGTTTATCTTGTATTGAATTTGAGAGATTTTAACACCTTTCACCCACATTTATTCAATGAAATAGCATGGTTTTGTGATTGTATCCTTATTTGTGCTTAGATGTGAAAACATGCTTTTTAGGCCTTTAACTTGATGATTTCAATCTCCCTTTGATTCCACTAGATGCCTTGATGTGTTTGTTAGTGATTTCAGATTGAAAAGGGCTAGGAATGGATCAAAGGAGTGAAGAGGAAAGCATGCAAAGTGGAGAAATCATGAAAAGTCAAAGAAGTTGAACTCGCCCATGGACGCATGCGCGCACCTAGTGCTTGCGCGCACCTAGTGCTTGCGCGCACCTTGCAAATCACCCCCATGGACGCATACGCATGCTGTGCGCGTACGCGTTGGTGCTAGTTTATGATTTTTTAATGAAAACGTGACCAACGAATTCTCAAGGGTTGTGGGTCCCAATTGCAACCAACTTTGGCACCAGAAATGCTATTTAAAGCCAAGGATTGATGAGCAAAAGGGGGGAACTCACTTTAGTTCATTCATTCTCATTAGGGTTAGCTTGGAGTAGTTTCTAGAGAGAGAAGCTCTCTCTTCTCTCTAGAATTAGGATTAGGATTAGGTTTAGTTCTTAGATCTAGATTTCAATTCATCTTCTTATACTTCTATCTTCTCAATTCCTTGTAGCTACATTCATTCTTCTTCCATTCTTTTGTTGTAATTTCCTTTATGTTGTTCTTATACTTTGTTGTAGATCTAGTATTATTTCTTCTACTTTCTTCCAATTCAATAAGAGGTAATTCATGTAGATCTTGTTTCTTTTAATTGTTGTTGTTAATTATTTGCAATAATTGTTGTTAGATTTTGTTCTTGTTGTTGATTTAATATGCTTTCCTTCCTTCCAAGTGTTTGATGAAATGCTTGGTTGGATTTTAGAGTAGGATTTTATGCTCTTGGCTTGGAAAGGTAACTTAGGACCTCTTGAGTTACTAATGTCCAAGTGATTGATGATTGGGAGCCATTGACTCTAGTTCTCACTAATTGAATTAGTGGAGAGTTAGGACTTATGGACTTGGATTGATATATCTCATTCAACTTTCCTTTACAATTAGTTAGAGGATGATTTAGTGAGATTAATCCTTGCCAATTCTCATATTGTGGTTAGTGATTAGGATAGAAATCTTTGACCACCAACCCTTGTCAAGACTTTTTTTAGCCATTAGTTTACTTTTTGCCATTTATTTTTCATGTTTCTTATTAAAACCCCAAAAATAACTCACAACCAATAACAAGACACTTTATTGTAATTCCTAGGGAGAACGACCCGAGGTTCAATACTTTGGTTTATAAATTTAGGGGTTTGTTTTAGTGACAAATAATCTTTTGTATGAAAGGATTATTGTTGGTTTAGAGACTATACTTCAACGAGATTTCATTTGTGAAATTCTAAACCATCAAAAATCCATTCATCAGGGGGACCCTTCTTCGACTTCCACTGGGATCATTGCCTCCATCCATAAGCTAGTCGGAAGGGTGATTCCCTCGTCGTGGAGTGTGAAGTTGTCCGATATGCCCATAGGACTTGTGGGAGTTCTTCAGCGTAGGCTCCTTTTGCATCCTGTAGTCTCCGTTTTAGCCCAGCTAGTATGAATTTGTTGGCAGCTTCTGCTTGTCCATTAGCTTGGGTGTATTCTAGGATGTGAATTGGTGCTTTATTTTCATGTCAGCTACCAACTTCCTGGAACCTGCGTCTATAAACTGAGTGCCATTGTCTGTGGTGATGGAGTGGGGAACCCTAAACCTTATGACAATGTTTCTATATAAGAACTTCCGACTTCTTTGAGTAGTGGCATTAGCTAGGGGCTCTGCCTCAATCTATTTTGTGAAGTAATCGACCCCTACAATGAGGAACTTGACTTGTCTTGATCCTTGGGGAAAGTGTCCCAGGAGGTCGAGTCCCCACTTGGCGAACGGCCAAGGTGATGTTATGCTAATGAGCTCCTCTGGTGGGGTGATGTGGTAGTTAGCATGTTTCTGACATGGTGGACATGTCTTTACGAACTCTGTTGCTTCCTTTTGTAAAGTCGGCCAAAAGAATCCGGCTCGAAGTACTTTTTTGGAGAGAACTCGTGCTCTGAGATGGTTGCCACATATGCCACTGTGTATTTCTTTCAAGACTTCTCTTATGTTGGAGGTCGGCATACATTTTAATAGGGGTGTCGAGATCCCTCTTTTGTATACAGTGTTGTTTATGATGGTGTAGTATTGTGCTTCTCGTCTTAGTCTCTTTGCCTCCTTCTTATCTGTAGGGAGTGTCTCCGATTTGAGGTAGTTGATTATGGGAGTCATCCATCCAGGATTCTGTCCTGATATGGCTAGGACTCTTTCTTCCTCTGAAATTGACAGACTCTATAGTATTTCCTGGATGAGGCTTCTATTATTGCCCCCTGGTTTGGTGCTAGCAAGTTTTGAGAGTGCATCAGCTTGAGCATTCTGTTCCTGAGATATATGGCAGACCTCATATTCCCCGAGTTGTCCGAGATGTTCCCTGGTTTTATCCAGGTACTTTTTCATGGTGGGATCTTTAGCTTGGTAGCTTCCTTCTATTTGTGAGATGACTACTTGTGAATTGCTAAAGATGATAAGCTTTTGAACTCCCACCTCCTTAGCCAGCCTCAAACCAGCTAGTAATGCCTCGTATTTGGCCTGGTTGTTTGAAGCAGGGAACTCGAATTTTTGGGAGAGTTCAATTTGGGTTCCCTGGTCATTTTTTATTATCACCCCCGCACCACTCCCGGTTTTGTTCGAAGAGCTATCTACATAAAGATTCCATTTTATAGGAGTTCCCGGGTGTCGGTGTACTCAGCGATGAAGTCGGCCAAATATTGTGACTTGATGGCCGTCTGAGCTTTATATTGCAGATCGAATTCAGATAGCTCAACTGCCCACTGTAGAATTCTTCCAGCTAAGTCTGTCTTCTGTAGAATGCCTTTTATGGGCTGGTTGGTCTGGACCTTGATGGTGTGAGCTTGAAAATACGAGCAAAGTCGTCGAGATGTTAGTATGAAAGCGTAGGCGAACTTTTCAATCTTTTGATAGTTTAGTTCGGCCCCTTGTAGGGCTTTACTGATAAAGTAGATGGGTTGTTGCCCACTCCCATCTTCTCTGACTAGTGTTGAGGCTATTACCCGATTTCCTACTGCGAGGTTCAATACAAGTGGTTCTCCTTCCCTTGGTCGAGTTAGAATAGGTGGTTGTCCCAGGAACCTTTTGAAATCCTGGAAAGCATGCTCGCACTCCGTTGTCCATTCAAACCACTTTCCCTTCCTTAATGTGGCATAGAAGGGGAGAGATCTTATGGCCGATCCGGTTAAAAATCTGGACAAGGCTGCCAGTCTTCCGTTGAGTTGTTATACCTTTTTGACACAGGTCAGACTCTTCATGTCCAGTATGGCCCGGCATTTATCCAGGTTCTCTTCAATTCCTCGTTGTGTTAGCAGGAAACCCAGAAATTTGCCAGCTTCTACTGCAAAGGTACACTTTGCAGGGTTAAGTTGTATGTCATGCCTTCTTATGGTGTCGAACACTTAGGCGAGGTCGGACAATAATGACTCCTCATTTTGTGTTTTTACCAGCATGTCGTCTACATATACCTCCATGAGTTTCCCGATACGGTCTGCGAATACTTTGTTCATTAATCTTTGGTAGGTAGCTCCTGCATTTTTGAGTCCGAATGGCATGATGACATAATAGTAATTTGCTTTTGGAGTTAGGAATGAGGTATTTTCCTGATCAGGTGGATACATTGGGATTCGATTTGTATCCTAAATAAACGTCCATGAACGAGAGGTACTTGTATCCGGAGGAGGCATCCACTAGAGTGTCGATATTTGGGAGTGGATAGGGATCTTTTGGGCAAGCTTTGTTGAGATCAGTGTAGTCGGTACACATCCACCACTTCCCATTTGATTTTTTGACCAAGACGACATTAGCTAACCATAGTGGGTATTTGACTTCTCTTATGAATCCTGCCTCTAGTAGAGCTTGTACCTATTCTTCCACAGCTTGGGATCTTTCGGGTCCGAGTTTTCTACGTTTTTGTTGTACTGGCCGAGATCCTAGGTATACTGCTAGCTTGTGGCACATTAGTATGAGGTATATGCCCGGCATGTCTGCGGCCTTCCATGCAAAGAGGTCGACATTGTTCTTTAGGAACTGAATCAGAGGCTCCTTTACATCTCTATTTAAGGTTGCCCCAATTTTTGTTGTTTTATTCAGGGTGTCTCCGATCTGAACTTCTTCGATCTCGCCCTCAGGTTGCGGATGAAGTTCTTCCCGACCTCGAACTCCACCGAGCTTGATGGTGTGGATTTCTTCTCTTTTGCCCCTGAGGTTCAGACTTTCTTTGTAACAGCATCGCACTATTTTCTAGTCTCCTTTTATCATAGTGATCCCCTCTAGAGTTGGAAACTTCATGCATAGATGTGGAGTTGAAACTACTGCTGCAAGCTGATTCAATGTTGCCCGACCTATCAGGGCGTTTGATGAGCGGATAATTTGTACGCTTTTTTGCATTGTTTTTAGTTAAAATTGACTTTTCTGGACTTTACTGTGAGTTTGTGTTTTTCTGTGATTTCAGGTATTTTCTGGCTGAAATTGAGAGACCTGAGCAAAAATCTGATTCAGAGGCTGAAAAGGACTGCAGATGCTGTTGGATTCTGACCTCCCTGCACTCGAAGTGGATTTTCTGGAGCTACAAAAGCCCAATTGGCGCGATCTTAACTGCGTTAGAAAGTAGACATCCTGGGCTTTCCAGCAAAGTTAATAGTCCATACTTTTATTGAGATTTGGTGGCCCAAACAGGCGTTCCAAGTCAGCTCAAGAATTCTGGCGTAAAACGCCGGAACTGGCACAAGAATGGGAGTTAAACGCCCAAAATGGCATAAAAGCTGGCGTTTAACTCCAAGAAGAGTCTCTACACATGAAAGCTTCAATGCTCAGCCCAAGCACACACCAAGTGGGCCCGGAAGTGGATTTTTATGTCATTTACTCATCTTTGTAAACCCTAAGCTACTAGTTCTCTACAAATAGGACCTTTTGCTATTGTATTTTCATCTTTGGATCAATTTAGATCTTAGGATCATCTTTGGACGTTTAGTTCTTAGATCATCTTGGTTCTTCTGGTTCCATCTCTGGGGCCAAAGCCAATGATTACCATTATCACTTATGTATTTTCAACGGTGGAGTTTCTACACACCATAGATTAAGGTGTGGAGCTTTGCTGTACCTCGAGTATTAATGCAATTACAATTGTTCTTCTATTCAATTCAGCTCATTCTTGTTCTAAGATATTCATTTGTACCCAAGAACATGATGAATGTGATGATTATGTGACGCTCATCATCATTCTCACTTATGAATGCGTGCCTGACAACCACTTCCATTCTAGAAGCAACAAGGCTTGAATGTTTATCTCTTAGATTTCTTAATCGGAATCTTCGTGGTATAAGCTAGAATTGATGGTGGCATTCAAGAGAATCTGGAAGGTATAAATCTTGTCTATGGTATTCTGAGTAGGATTCAAGGATTGAATGACTGTGACGAGCTTCAAACTCCTGAAGGCTGGGCGTTAGTGACAGACGCAAAAGAATCACTGGATTCTATTCCAACCTGATTGAAAACCGACCGATGATTAGCCGTGCTGTGACAGAGCGTGTTGAACATTTTCACTGAGAGGACGGGACTGTAGCCATTGACAACGGTGATGCCCAACATACAGCTTGCCATGGAAAGGAGTAAGAAGGATTGGATGAAGACAGTAGGAAAGCAGAGAGACGGAGGACAAAGCATCTTCATACGCTTATCTGAAATTCTCACCAATGAATTACATAAGTATCTCTATTTTTATTTTATGTTTTATCATTAATCCTCCATAACCATTTGAATCCGCCTGACTAAGATTTACAAGATGACCATAGCTTGCTTCATACCAACAATCTCCGTGGGATCGACCCTTACTCGCGTAAGGTTTTTACTTGGACGACCCAGTGCACTTGCTGGTTAGTTGTGCGAAGATGTGATAAAGAGTTGAGATTACAATTGTGCGTACCATGTTGATGGCGCCATTGATGATCACAATTTCGTGCACCAAGTTTTTGGCGCTGTTGCCGAGGATTGTTTAAGTTTGGACAACTGACGGTTCATCTTGTTGCTTAGATTAGGTATTTTTCTTCAGAATTTTTAAGAATGAATTCTAGAGTTTCAAGGTGATGTTCTTATCATCACCAAAGATGATTGATTCTCATCAATTTAGCTCTTGAATGTAATGTCCTGCTGAAGCTTGGCTAGCCATGTCTAATTCCTTTAGACTAAAGCTTTAGACTAACATTGCATGATTCCTGGAATTCTTATTAAAAATTTTGAACCTCTTTACTTTCTTCTCCATATAATTTTCGAAAAATCCAAAAAAAATTACAAAATCATAAAAACCAAAAATATTTTATGTTTCTTTTTGAGTTCGGTGTCAATTGCATGTTTCTGTTCTTCTTACATTTTTCGAATTCATGCATGTGTCCTCATTAATCTTCAAGTTGTTCTTGATGATTTACTTGCTCTGATCTTTAAATTCTCTTGTCTTGAGTGTTTTGTTGTTTCTCATATGCATTCTCAACTTGTTAGTGTCAGTAGTATACAAACTTCTAAGTTTGGTGTCTTGCATGCATTGTTTATTTGATCTTAGTTTCATTTCGATTATTCCTCATTATTAAAAATCCAAAAATTTTTTAATTTGTGTCTTTTCAAGGCAATAATACGGAGAATTGAAGATTCAGAACATACAGTAGAGGAATTACGCAGAAAAAGCTGTGCGTTCAAAATGCCCAGTGAGGAAGGAAAACTGGCGTTTTAACGCCAGCCAGGGTGTCTGGATGGGCGTTTAACGTCCAAAAGGGTAGCATTTTGGGCGTTAAACGCCAGAATGGATACCATTTTGGGCGTTTAACGCCAGGATGGCACAAGAGGGAAGATTTTATTTTTAATTCAAATTTTTTTCAAGTTTTCAAAATTTTTTCAAAATCAAATCTTTTTCAAATCATATATTTTCAATCATATCTTTTCAAAATCAATTTCTTTCCATTTTTTCAAAAATACTTGCTAACAATTAATGATTTGATTCAACATTTCAAGTATGTTGCCTTTTCTGTTGAGAAAGGTTTAATGTTTGAATCATATCTTTTCTTGTTAGCCTAGTCATTAATTTTAAAAAATCAAATCTTTTTAAATTGTTTTTCAATCATAACTTTTCAATCACATCTTCTTAATCACATCTTTTTCAAAATAGTTTTCAATCATATCTTTTTGATTTCTAATTTCAAAATCTTTTTCAAATTTCACTTAATTTCTTTCCCAATCTTAGTTTTCGAAAATCAATTACCATTTTTTCAAAATTTCTTTTAATTAATTCATTTTAATTTTCGAAAATTTCTTTCCCTCTTCTCACATCCTTCTGTTTATAGACTAACACTCCTCCTCAGTACACAATTTGAACTCTATCCTTCTTGATAAGTTCGAATTCTTCTACCTCCTCCTTCTATTCTTCTTTTCCTCTGACACCTCAAGGAACCTCTATACTGTGACATAGAGGATTCCATATTTTCTTGTTCTCTTCTCTTTCATATGAGCAGGACCAAAGACAAAAGCATTCTTGTTGAGGCTGACCCTGAACCTGAAAGGACCTTGAAGCGAAAGCTAAGAGAAGCTAAAGCACAATTCTCTGTAGATGACCTAATAGAAATCTTCAAAGAAGAAGACATGGCAGCCGAAAACAACAACAATGCAAACAATGCAAGGAAGGTGCTGGGTGACTTTACTACACCTACTCCCGACTTCTATGGGAGAAGCATCTCTATCACTGCCATTGGAGCAAACAACTTTGAGCTTAAACCTCAATTAGTTTCTCTAATGCAACAGAATTGCAAATTTCATGGACTTCCATTGGAAGATCCTCATCAGTTTTTAGCTGAATTCTTGCAAACCTGTGACACTATCAAGACTAATGGGATTGACCCTGAGGTCTACAGACTTATGCTATTCCCTTTTGCTGTAAGAGACAGAGCTAGGATATGGTTGGACTCACAACCTAAAGAAAGCCTGAACTCTTAGGAAAAGCTAGTCAATGCCTTCTTGGTAAAGTTCTTTCCACCTCAAAAATTGAGTAATCTTAGAGTGGAAGTCCAAACCTTCAGACAGAAGGAAGGTGAATCCCTCTATGAAGCTTGAAAAAGATACAAACAATTGATCAGAAAGTGTCTGTCTGACATGCTTTCTGAATGGAGCATCATAGATATCTTCTATGATGGTCTGTCTGAACTGTCCAAGATGTCATTGGATAGCTCTGCTGGAAGATCTCTTCATCTGAAGAAGACGCCTACAGAAGCTCAAGAACTCATTGAAATGGTTGCAAATAACCAATTCATGTACACTTCTGAAAGGAATCCTGTGAACAATAGGACGAATCAGAAGAAAGGAGTTCTTGAGATTGATACTCTGAATGCCATACTGGCTCAGAACAAAATATTGACTCAGCAAGTCAATATGATTTCCCAAAGTCTATCTGGAATGCAAGCTGCTCCAGGCAGTACTAAGGACGCTTCATATGAAGAAGAAGCTTATGATCCTGAGAACCCTTCAATGGAAGAGGTGAATTACATGGGAGAACCATATGGAAACACCTATAATCCTTCATGGAGAAATCATCAAAATCTCTCATGGAAGGATCAACAGAGACCGCAACAAGGTTTCAACAACAATAATGGTGGAAGAAACAGGTTTAGCAGTGGCAAGCTTTTTCCATCATCTTCTCAGCAACAGACAGATAATTCTAAGCAGAGCCACTCTGACTTAGCAACCATGGTGTCTGATCTAATCAAAACCACTCAAAGTTTCATGACTAAAACAAGGTCCTCTATTAGAAACTTGGAGGCACAAGTGGGTCAGCTGAGTAAGAAAGTTACTGAACTCCCTCCTAGTACTCTTCCAAGCAATACAGAAGAGAATCTAAAAGGAGAGTGCAAGGCCATCAACATGGCCGAATTTGGAGAGGAGAAAGAGGCAGTGAACGCCACTGAGGAAGACCTCAATGGACGTCCATTGGCCTCCAATGAGTTCCCTAATGAGGAACCATGGGAATCTGAGGCTCACACTGAGACCACAGAGATTCTATTGGATTTACTTATGCCATTCATGAGCTCTGATGAGTATTCTTCCTCTGAAGAGGACGAAGATGTCACTGAAGAGCAAGTTGCTAAGTACCTTGGAGAAATCATGAAGCTAGATGACAAGTTATTTGGTAATGAGACTTGGGAGGATGAACCCCTTTTGCTCACCAAAGAACTGGATAACTTGACTAGGCAGAGATTACCTTAGAAGAGACCAGACCCTGGGAAGTTCTCAATACCTTGTACAGTAGGCACCATGACCTTCAAGAAGGCTCTATGTGACCCAGGGTCAAGCATAAACCTCATGCCTCTCTCTATAATGGAGAAGCTAGGGATCTTTGAGGTGCAAGCTGCAAGAATCTCACTAGAGATGGCAGACAATTCAAGAAAACAAGCTTATGGACTTGTAGAGGATGTTCTGGTAAAGATTGAAGACCATTACATCCCTGCTGATTTTATAGTCCTAGAGACTGGGAAGTGCATGGATGAATCCATCATCCTTGGCAGACCCTTCCTAGCCACAGCAAAGGCTGTGATTGATGTTGACAGAGGAGAATTGATCATTCAAGTGAATGAAGAATCCCTTGTGTTTAAGGCTCAAGGATATCCTTTTGTAACCATGGAGAGGAAGCATGAAGAGCTTCTCTCAAAACAGAGTCAAACAGAGCCCCCACAGTCAAACTCTAAGTTTGGTGTTGGGAGGCCACACCCAACTTCTAAGTTTGGTGTTGAACCCCCACATTCAAACTCTAAGTTTGGTGTTGGGAGGTTCCAACATTGCTCTGAGTATCTGTAAGGCTCCATGAGAGCCCACTTTCAAGCTACCGATATTAAAGAAGCGCTTGTTGGGAGGCAACCCAATGTTATATTTATCTATTTTCCTTTGTTATTTTATGTTTTTTTTATAGGTTGATGATCATGGGAAGTCACAAAATCACTTGAAAAAGCAAAAACAACATGAAAAACAGAAAGAAAAACAACACACCCTAGAGGAAAACTTGCTGGCGTTTAAACGCCAGTAAGGGCAGTAAATGGACGTTTAACGCCCAGTCTGGCACCATTCTGGGCGTTTAACGCCAGAAAGGAGCACCAGACTGGTGTTTAACGCCAGGAAGGGGTAAGAAGCTGGCGTTAAACGCCAGAAATGGGCACCAGCCCGGTGTTTAACGCCAGAATTGGCAAAACAAGCATTTTTGCTCGCCACTTGGTGCAGGGATGAATTTTCCTTGACACCTCAGGATCTGTGGACCCCACAGGATCCCCACCTACCCCACCACTCTCTCTCTTCTTCACCCATTCACCAATCACCTCAACACCTCTTCCCCAAAAAACCCTCACCTATCAAATCCCACTATTCTCTTCACCACTCACATCCATCCTTCATAAAACCCCACCTACCTCACCATTCAAATTCAAACCACTTTCCTTCCCAAACCCACCCATACATGAACGAACCCAACCCCTCTCTCCACCCCTATATAAACCCTTCTTCACTCCTTCATTTTCACACAACCTAAACACTACTTCTCCCCCTTGGCCGAACCACAAAGCCACCTCCCTCTCCTCTATTTCTTCTTCTTCTACTCTCTTCTTCCTTCTTTTGCTCGAGGACGAGCAAACCTTCTAAGTTTGGTGTGGTAAAAGCATTGCTTTTTGTTTTTCCATAACCATTTATAGCATCCAAGGCCGGAGAAACCTCTAGAAAGTGGAAAGGGAAGGCAAAAGCTTCCACCTCCGAGTCATGGGAGATGGAGAGATTCACCTCAAGGGATGCACTTTCCTCCACAAAACTATTGGGAGCAAATCAACACCTCCCTAGGAGAATTGAGTTCCAACATGGGACAACTAAGGGCGGAGCACCAAGAACATTCTATTCTCCTCCATGAAATTAGAGAAGATCAAAGAATCATGAGAGAGGAGCAACAAAGGCAAGGAAGAGACATTGAGGAGCTAAAGCACTCCATAAGATCTTCAAGAGGAAGAACAAGCCGCCATCACTAAGGTGGACCCGTTCTTTAATCTCCTTGTCCTTTATTTCTCTGTTTTTCGAATTTTTATGCTTATGTTTATCTATGTTTGTGTCTTATGATCATTAGTGTCTTAGTGTCTATGCCTTAAAATTATGAATGTCCTATGAATCCATCACCTTTCTTAAATGAAAAATGTTCTTAATTGAAAAAGAGAAGAATTGCATGAATTTTGAATTTTATAACAGATTAATTATTGTGATGTGGTGGCAATACTTTGACTTCTGAATGTATGCTTGAACAGTGCATATGTCTTTTGAATTTGTTGTTCGTGAATGTTGGCTCTTGAAAGAATGATGAAAAAGGAGACATGTTACTGAGGATCTGAAAAACCATATGAATGATTCTTGAAGCAAGAAAAAGAAGTGAATACAAAAAAAAATAAAGTCATGATCCAAGGCAAAAAGAGTGTGCTTAAGAACCCTGGACACCTCTAATTGGGGACTCTAGCAAAGCTGAGTCACAATCTGAAAAGGTTTACCCAGTTATGTGTCTGTGGCATGTATGTATCCGGTGGTAATACTGGAAAGACAGAGTGCTTTGGGCCACGGCTAAGACTCATAAAGTAGCTATGTTCAAGAATCATCATACTTAACTAGGAGAGTCAATAACACTATCTGGATTCTGAGTTCCTATAAAAGCCAATCATTCTGAATTTCAAAGGATAGAGTGAGATGCCAAAACTGTTCTGACGCAAAAAGCTAAAAGCCCTGCTCATCTAATTAATACTGATCTTCATAGATGTTTTTGGAATTCATTGCATATTCTCTTCTTTTTATCTTATTTGATTTTTAGTTGCTTGGGAACAAGCAACAATTTAAGTTTGGTGTTGTGATGAGCGGATAATTTGTACGCTTTTTGGCATTATTTTTAGTATGTTTTTAGTATGTTTTAGTTAGTTTTTATTATATTTTTATTAGTTTTTAGTTAAAATTCACTTTTCTAGACTTTACTATGAGTTTGTATGTTTTTCTGTGATTTCAGGTATTTTCTGGCTGAAATTGAGGGACCTGAGCAAAAATCTGATTCAGAAGTTGAAAAGGACTGCAGATGTTGTTGGATTCTGACCTCCCTGCACTCGAAGTGGATTTTCTGGAGCTACAAAAGCCCAATTGGCGCGCTCTCGACTACGTTCGAAAGTAGACATCCTGGGCTTTCCAGCAATGTTAATAGTCCATACTTTGCCCGAGATTTGATGGCCCAAACAGGCGTTCCAACTCAGCTCAAGAATTCTGGCGTAAAACGCCGGAACTGGCACAAGAATGGGAGTTAAACGCCCAAACTGGCATAAAAGCTGGCGTTTAACTCCAAGAAGAGTCTCTACACATGAAAGCTTCAATGCTCAGCCAAGCACACACTAAGTGGGCCCGGAAGTGGATTTTTATGTCATTTACTCATCTTTGTAAACCCTAAGCTACTAGTTCTCTACAAATAGGACCTTTTGCTATTGTATTTTCATCTTTGGATCAATTTAGATCTTAGGATCATCTTTGGACGTCTAGTTCTTAGATCATCTTGGTTCTTCTGGTTCCCTCTCTGGGGCCGAAGCCAATGATCACCATTATCATTTATGTATTTTCAACGGTGGAGTTTCTACACACCATAGATTAAGGTGTGGAGCTCTGTTGTACCTCGAGTATTAATGCAATTACTATTGTTCTTCTATTCAATTCAGCTCATTCTTGTTCTAAGATATTCATTCGTACCCAAGAACATGATGAATGTGATGATTATGTGACGCTCATCATCATTCTCACTTATGAACGCGTGCCTGTAACCACTTCCGTTCTACAAGCAACAAGGCTTGAATATTTATCTCTTAGATTTCTTAATCGGAATCTTCGTAGTATAGGCTAGAATTGATGGCGGCATTCAAGAGAATCCGGAAGGTCTAAACCTTGTCTGTGGTATTCTAGTAGGATTCAAGGATTGAATGACTGTGACAAGCTTCAAACTCCTGAAGGCTGGGCGTTAGTGACAGACGCAAAAGAATCACTGGATTCTATTCCAACCTGATTGAAAATCGACCGATGATTAGCCGTGCTGTGACAGAGCGCGTTGAACATTTTCACTGAGAGGACGGGACTGTAGCCATTGACAACGGTGATGCCCAACATACAGCTTGCCATGGAAAGGAGTAAGAAGGATTGGATGAAGACAATAGGAAAGCAGAGAGACGGAAGGGACAAAGCATCTTCATACGCTTATCTGAAATTCTCACCAATGAATTACATAAGTATCTCTATCTTTATTTTATGTTTTATCATTAATCCTCCATAACCATTTGAATCCGCCTGACTGAGATTTACAAGATGACCATAGCTTGCTTCATACCAACAATCTCCGTGGGATCGACCCTTACTCGCGTAAGGTTTATTACTTGGACGACCCAGTGCACTTGCTGGTTAGTTGTGCGAAGATGTGATAAAGAGTTGAGATTACAATTGTGCGTACCATGTTGATGGCGCCATTGATGATCACAATTTCGTGCACCAAGTTTTTGGCGCCGTTGCCGGGGATTGTTTGAGTTTGGACAACTGACGGTTTATCTTGTTGCTTAGATTAGATATTTTTCTTTAGAATTTTTAAGAATGAATTCTAGAGTTCAAGGTGATGTTCTTATGATCACCAAAGCTTATTGATTCTCATCAATTTAGCTCTTGAATGTAATGTCCTACTGAAACTTGGCTAGCCATGTCTAATTCCTTTAGACTAAAGCTTTAGACTAACATTGCTTGATTCCTGGAATTCTTATTAAAAATTTTGAACCTCTTTACTTTCTTCTCCATATAATTTTCGAAAAATCCAAAAAAAATTACAAAATCATAAAAACCAAAAATATTTTATGTTTCTTTTTGAGTCTAGTGTCTCATTTTGAGCTCAGTGTCAATTGCATGTTTCTGTTCTTCTTACATTTTTCGAATTCATGCATGTGTCTTCATTAATCTTCAAGTTGTTCTTGATGATTTACTTGCTCTGATCTTTAAATTCTCTTGTCTTGAGTGTTTTGTTGTTTCTCATATGCATTCTCAACTTGTTAATGTCAGTAGTATACAAACTTCTAAGTTTGGTGTCTTGCATGCATTGTTTATTTGATCTTAGTTTCATTTTGATTATTCCTCATTATTAAAAATCCAAAAAATTTTTAATTTGTGTCTTTTCAAGTCAATAATACAGAGAATTGAAGATTCAGAACATACAGTAGAGGAATTACACAGAAAAAGCTGGGCGTTCAAAATGCCCAGTAAGGAAGAAAAACTGGCGTTTTAACGCCAGCCAGGGTGCCTGCCTGGGCGTTTAACGCCCAAAAGGGTAGCATTTTGGGCATTAAGCACCAAAATGGATACCATTCTGTGCGTTTAACGCCAGGATGGCACAAGAGGGAAGATTTAATTTTTAATTCAAATTTTTTTTCAAGTTTTCAAAATCAAATCTTTTTCAAATCATATATTTTCAATCATATCTTTTCAAAATAAATTTCTTTCCATTTTTTCTAAAATACTTGCTAACAATTAATGATTTGATTCAACAATTCAAGTATGTTGCCTTTTCTGTTGAGAAAGGTTTAATGTTTGAATCATATCTTTTCTTGTTAGCCTAGTCATTAATTTTAAAAAATCAAATCTTTTTAAATTGTTTTTCAATCATAACTTTTCAATCACATCTTCTTAATCACATCTTTTTCAAAATAGTTTTCAATCATATCTTTTTGATTTCTAATTTCAAAATCTTTTTTAAATTTCACTTAATTTCTTTCCCAATCTTAGTTTTCGAAAATCAATTATCATTTTTTCAAAATTTCTTTTAATTAATTCATTTTAATTTTCGAAAATTTCTTTCCCTCTTCTCACATCCTTCTGTTTATAGACTAACACTCCTCCTCAGTACACAATTTGAACTCTATCCTTCTTGATAAGTTCGAATTCTTCTACCTCCTCCTTCTATTCTTCTTTTCCTCTGACACCTCAAGGAATCACTATACTGTGACATAGAGGATTCCATATTTTCTTGTTCTCTTCTCTTTCATATGAGCAGGAGCAAAGACAAAAGCATTCTTGTTGAGGTTGACCCTGAACCTGAAAGGACCTTGAAGCGAAAGCTAAGAGAAGCTAAAGCATAATTCTCTGTAGATGACCTAACAGAAATCTTCAAAGAAGAAGACATGGCAGCCGAAAACAACAACAATGCAAACAATGCAAGGAAGGTGCTGGGTGACTTTACTACACCTACTCCCGACTTCTATGGGAGAAGCATCTCTATCCCTGCCATTGGAGCAAACAACTTTGAGCTTAAACCTCAATTAGTTTCTCTAATGCAACAGAATTGCAAGTTTCATGGACTTCCATTGGAAGATCCTCATCAGTTTTTAGCTGAATTCTTGCAAATCTGTGACACTGTCAAGACTAATGGGATTGACCCTGAGGTCTACAGACTTATGCTATTCCCTTTTGCTGTAAGAGACAGAGCTAGGATATGGTTGGACTCACAACCTAAAGAAAGCCTGAACTCTTGGGAAAAGCCAGTCAATGCCTTCTTGGCAAAGTTCTTTCCACCTCAAAAATTGAGTAAGCTTAGAGTGGAAGTCCAAACCTTCAGACAGAAGGAAGGTGAATCCCTCTATGAAGGTTGGAAAAGATACAAACAATTGATCAGAAAGTGTCTGTCTGACATGCTTTCTGAATGGAGCATCATAGGTATCTTCTATAATGGTATGTCTGAACTGTCCAAGATGTCATTGGATAGCTCTGCTGGAGGATCTCTTCATCTGAAGAAGATGCCTGCAGAAGCTCAAGAACTCATTGAAATGGTTGCAAATAACCAATTCATGTACACTTCTGAAAGGAATCCTGTGAACAATGGGACGAATCAGAAGAAAGGAGTTCTTAAGGTTGATACTCTGAATGCCATACTGGCTCAGAACAAAATATTGACTCAGCAAGTCAATATGATTTCCCAAAGTCTATCTGGAATGCAAGCTGCACCAGGCAATACTAAGGACGCTTCATCTGAAGAAGAAGCTTATGATCTTGAGAACCCTTCAATGGAAGAGGTGAATTACATGGGAGAACCCTATAGAAACACCTATAATCCTTCATGGAGAAATCATCCAAATCTCTCATGGAAGGATCAACAGAGACCGCAACAAGGTTTCAACAACAATAATGGTTGAAGAAACAGGTTTAGCAGTGGCAAGCCTTTTCCATCATCTTATCAGCAACAGACAGATAATTCTAAGCAGAGCCACTCTGACTTAGCAACCATGGTGTCTGATCTAATCAAAACCACTCAAAGTTTCATGACTAAAACAAGGTCATCCATTAGAAACTTAGAGGCATAAGTGGGTCAACTGAGTAAGAAAGTTACTGAACTCCCTCCTAGTACTCTTCCAAGCAATACAGAAGAGAATCCAAAAGGAGAGTGCAAGGCCATCAACATGGCCGAATTTAGAGAGGAGAAAGAGGCAGTGAACACCACTTAGGAAGACCTCAATGGACGTCCACTGGCCTCCAATGAGTTCCCTAATGAGGAACCATGGGAATCTGAGGCTCACACTGAGACGACAGAGATTCCATTGGATTTACTTCTGCCATTCCATGAGCTCTGATGAGTATTCTTCCTCTGAAGAGGACGAAGATGTCACTGAAGAGCAAGTTGCTAAGTACCTTGGAGCAATCATGAAGCAAAATGACAAGTTATTTGGTAATGAGACTTGGGAGGATGAACCCCTTTTGCTCACCAAAGAACTGGATAACTTGACTAGGCAGAGATTACCTTAGAAGAGACAAGACCCT
Organism: Arachis hypogaea; assembly: GCF_003086295.3. Taxonomy (NCBI): domain Eukaryota; kingdom Viridiplantae; phylum Streptophyta; class Magnoliopsida; order Fabales; family Fabaceae; genus Arachis; species Arachis hypogaea. The sequence continues at coordinate 90,324,864 of NC_092038.1, read as the reverse complement.
GGGAAGTTCTCAATACCTTGTACAGTAGGCACCATGACCTTCAAGAAGGCTCTGTGTGACCTAGGGTCAAGCATAAACCTCATGCCTCTCTCTGTAATGGAGAAGCTAGGGATCTTTGAGGTGCAAGCTGCAAGAATCTCACTAGAGATGGCAGACAATTCAAGAAAATAAGCTTATGGACTTTTAGAGGATGTTCTGGTAAAGATTGAAGACCATTACATCCCTGCTGATTTCATAGTCCTAGAGACTGGGAAGTGCATGGATGAATCCATCATCCTTGGCAGAGCCTTCCTAGCCACAGCAAAGGCTGTGATTGATGTTGACAGAGGAGAATTGATCATTCAAGTGAATGAAGAATCCCTTGTGTTTAAGGCTCAAGGATATCCTTCTGTAACCATGGAGAGGAAGCATGAAGACCTTCTCTCAAAACAGAGTCAAACAGAGCCCCCACAGTCAAACTCTAAGTTTGGTGTTGGGAGGCCACAACCAACTTCTAAGTTTGGTGTTGAACCCCACATTCAAACTCTAAGTTTGGTGTTGGGAGGTTCCAACATTGCTCTGATATCTGTGAGGCTCCATGAGAGCCCACTGTCAAGCTACTGACATTAAAGAAGCGCTTGTTGGGAGGCAACCCAATGTTATATTTATCTATTTTCCTTTGTTATTTTATGTTTTTTTTTATAGGTTGATGATCATGGGAAGTCACAAAATCACTTGAAAACGCAAAAACAGCATGAAAAATAGAAAGAAAAATAGCACACCTTGGAGGAAAACTTGCTGGCGTTTAAACGCCAGTAAGGGCAGCAAATGGGCGTTTAACGCCCAGTCTGGCACCATTCTGGGCGTTTAACGCCAGAAAGGGGCACCAGACTGGCGTTAAACGCCAGGAAGGGGTAAGAAGCTGGCGTTAAACGCCAGAAATGGGCACCAGCCCGGCGTTTAACGCCAGAATTGGCAAAACAAGCATTTTTGCTCGCCACTTGGTGCAGGGATGAATTTTCCTTGACTCTTCAGGATCTGTGGACCCACAGGATCCGCACCTACCCCACCACTCTCTCTCTTCTTCACCCATTCACCATCACCTCAACACCTCTTCCCCAAAAAACCCTCACCTATCAAATCCCACTATTCTCTTCACCACTCACATCCATCCTTCATAAAACCCCACCTACCTCACCATTCAAATTCAAACCACTTTCCCTCCCAAACCCACCCATACATGAACGACCCCTCTCTCCACCCCTATATAAACCCTTCTTCACTCCTTCATTTTCACACAACCTAAACACTACTTCTCCCCCTTGGCCGAACCACAAAGCCACCTCCCTCTCCTCTATTTCTTCTTCTTCTACTCTCTTCTTCCTTCTTTTACTCTAGGATGAACAAACCTTCTAAGTTTGGTTTGGTAAAAGCATTGCTTTTTATTTTTCCATAATCATTTATGGCATCTAAGGCCGGAGAAACCTCTAGAAAGAGGAAAGAGAAGGCAAAAGCTTCCACCTCCGAGTCATGGGAGATGGAGAGATTCACCTCAAGGGATGCACTTTCCTCCACAAAACTATTGGGAGCAAATCAACACCTCCCTAGGAGAATTGAGTTCCAACATGGGACAACTAAGGGCGGTGCACCAAGAACATTCCATTCTCCTCCATGAAATTAGAGAAGATCAAAGAATCATAAGAGAGGAGCAACAAAGGCAAGGAAGAGACATTGAGGAGCTAAAGCACTCCATAAGATCTTCAAGAGGAAGAACAAGTCGCCATCACTAAGGTGGACCCGTTCTTTAATCTCCTTGTCCTTTATTTCTCTGTTTTTCAAATTTTTATACTTATGTTTATCTATGTTTGTGTCTTATGATCATTAGTGTCTTAGTGTCTATGCCTTAAAGTTATGAATGTCCTATGAATCCATCACCTTTCTTAAATGAAAAATGTTCTTAATTGAAAAAGAGAAGAATTGCATGAATTTTGAATTTTATAACAGATTAATTATTGTGATGTGGTGGCAATACTTTGACTTCTGAATGTATGCTTGAACAGTGCATATGTCTTTTGAATTTGTTGTTCATGAATGTTGGCTCTTGAAAGAATGATGAAAAAGGAGACATGTTACTGAGGATCTGAAAAACCATAAGAATGATTCTTGAAGCAAGAAAAAGCAGTGAATACAAAAAAAAAAGTCATGATCCAAGGCAAAAAGAGTGTGCTTAAGAACCCTGGACACCTCTAATTGGGGACTCTAGCAAAGCTGAGTCACAATCTGAAAAGGTTCACCCAGTTATGTGTCTGTGGCATGTATGTATCCGGTGGTAATACTGGAAAGACATAGTGCTTTGGGCCACGGCCAAGACTCATAAAGTAGCTATGTTCAAGAATCATCATACTTAACTAGGAGAGTCAGTAACACTATATGGATTCTGAGTTCCTATAGAAGCCAATCATTCTGAATTTCAAAGGATAGAGTGAGATGCCAAAACTGTTCAGAGGCAAAAAGCTAAAAGCCCCGCTCATCTAATTAATACTGATCTTCATAGATGTTTTTGGAATTCATTGCATATTCTCTTCTTTTTATCTTATTTGATTTTCAGTTGCTTGGGGACAAGCAACAATTTAAGTTTGGTGTTGTGATGACCGGATAATTTGTACGCTTTTTGACATTGTTTTCAGTTTATTTTTAGTATGTTTTAGTTAGTTTTTATTATATTTTTATTAGTTTTTAGTTAAAATTCACTTTTCTAGACTTTACTATGAGTTTGTGTGTTTTTCTGTGATTTCAGGAATTTTCTGGCTGAAATTGAGGGACCTGAGCAAAAATCTGATTCAGAGGCTGAAAAGGACTGCAGATGCTGTTGGATTCTGACCTCCCTGCACTCGAAGTGAATTTTCTGGAGCTACAGAAGCCCAATTAGCGCGCTCTTAACTGCGTTGGAAAGTAGACATCCTGGGCTTTCCAGCAATGTATAATAGTCCATACTTTGCCCGAGATTTGATGGCCCAAACAGGCGTTTCAAGTGAGCTCAAGAATTCTGGAGTAAAACGCCGGAACTGGCACAAGAATGGGAATTAAACGCCCAAACTGGCATAAAAGCTGGCGTTTAACTCCAAGAAGAGTCTCTACACATGAAAGCTTCAATGCTCAGCCCAAGCACACACCAAGTGGGCCGGGAAGTGGATTTTTATGTCATTTACTCATCTTTGTAAACGCTAAGCTACTAGTTCTCTACAAATAGGACCTTTTGCTATTGTATTTTAATCTTTGGATCAATTTAGATCTTAGGATCATCTTTGGATGTCTAGTTCTTAGATCATCTTGGTTCTTCTGGTTCCCTCTCTGGGGCCGAAGCCAATGATCACCATTATCACTTATGTATTTTCAACGGTGGAGTTTCTACACACCATAGATTAAGGTGTGGAGCTCTGCTGTACCTGGAGTATTAATGCAATTACTATTGTTCTTCTATTCAATTCAGCTCATTCTTATTCTAAGATATTCATTCGTACCCAAGAACATGATGAATGTGATGATTATGTGACGCTCATCATCATTCTCACTTATGAACGCGTGCCAGACAACCACTTCCGTTCTACAAGCAACAAGGCTTGAATGTTTATCTCTTAGATTTCTTAATCGGAATCTTCGTGGTATATGCTAGAATTGATGGTGGCATTCAAGAGAATCCAGAAGGTCTAAACCTTGTTTGTGGTATTCTGAGTAGGATTCAAGGATTGAATGACTGTGACGAGCTTCAAACTCCTGAAGGCTGGGCGTTAGTGACAGACGCAAAAAGAATCACTGGATTCTATTCCAACCTGATTGAGAACCGACAGATGATTAGCCGTGCTGTGACAGAGCGCGTTGAACATTTTCACTAAGAGGACGGGACTGTAGCCATTGACAACGGTGATGCCCAACATACAGCTTGCCATGGAAAGGAGTAAGAAGGATTGGATGAAGACAGTAGGAAAGCAGAGAGACGGAAGGGACAAAGCATCTTCATACGCTTATCTGAAATTCTCACCAATGAATTAAATAACTATCTCTATCTTTATTTTATGTTTTATCATTAATCCTCCATAACCATTTGAATCCGCCTGACTGAGATTTACAAGATGACCATAGCTTGCTTCATACCAACAATCTCCGTGGGATCAACCCTTACTCGCGTAAGGTTTATTACTTGGACGACCCAGTGCACTTGCTGGTTAGTTGTGCGAAGTTGTGATTACAATTGTGTGTACCATGTTGATGGCGCCATTGATGATCACAATTTCGTGCACCAGCGTTGTAGGCTGAGCTTACATCGACTATAATGTAGTCTATGTTGAGTGTCCTTGATCGGGTTCCTTTTTCGAAGGTTGTGTGTAATGAGATGTATCCAAGAGATTGGATTGGAGTGTCTCCTACTCCAAACAAGCTGTTTGGATATGCTCCGAGCTCTTTCTCCTAAAGGCCGAGTTTATCGAAGGCAGGTTTAAACAAGATATCCGCCGAGCTTCCTTGGTCTACCAGTGTGCGGTAGAGGTTAGCATTGGCCAATATAATTGTGATGACCATAGGATCATCGTATCCTGAGATTAAGCCTGTCGTGTCTTCTTGGGTGAAAGTAATAGTAGGAAGGTCGGATGATCTTTCTCCTCCCTCGACATGATATACTTCTTTAAGGTGCCTTTTGCGAGATGATTTTGAGATCCTCCCTCCTGCAAATCCTCCGTTTATCATATGAACGTGTCTCTCCAGGGTGCGAGGTGGTCGTTCTCCTCGTCCAACCTCTTCGTCCCTTCTTCTTTTTTGAGGCACATCCAATTTGTTGGCTAAATACCGATCTAGTCGTCCTTCTCATACCAATTTCTCAATAACATCTTTTATGTCGAAGCACTCATTGGTAGGATGTTCATAGATTCAGTGATATTCACAGTATTCTGTCCGATTTCCTCCTCCTTTCTTGCTTGAGTGGGCGAGGTGGTGGGATCTTCTCGGTATGGCATACTTCTCGGTAAACATCCACGAGAGACAATGCAAAGAGGGGTGTAGTTATTGTATTTTTTAGGCTTCTCGCTGTATTGATCTTCTTTTTTCTTGGACTCTTTGTCCTTATCCCGGGAGGAGTAGGAGAATCCGGATTTTGTGGTCTCTCCTAGTCGAGATTTTTCCTCTATTTTGATGTACTTCTCAGCTCATTCCTGCACTTCATTCTGAGATGTTGGATGTTTCTTTGATATGTAGTGACTAAAAGGTCCTTCTTGTAAGCCATTGATGAGACCCATAATGGCTGCTTCCATTGGTAAGCTTTGTATGTCCAGACATGCTTTGTTGAACCTCTCTATGTAGTTACGAAGGCTCTCCCGATCTCCTTGCTTGATCCCTAATAAGCTCGGTGTGTGTTTGGCTTTGTCTTTTTGGATTGAGAATCTGGCGAGAATTTGTTGGCTAAGTCATCAAAGCTTGTGATGGATCTAGGAGGCAAACTGTCGAACCACTTAATTGCCGTCTTTGTTAGAGTAGTTAGGAAGGCTTTGCAATGAATGGCGTCCGAGGCGTCAATGAGATATATTATACTTCTAAAATTACTGAGGTGATGGCTTGGATCCGATGTGCAGTCGTACGGGGTCATGTCGAGAGCCTTGAAGTCCTTTGGGACTTTGGCTTTCATGATCTCTTTGGTGAATGGGTCTTGATATTTATGGGATCTGTCTTCGGGATTAGGCTGGATGGTTTTTGTTTTAAGGTCGGGTTCGAGCTTTAGGAGCTTGTCCTCTAATTCTCGGCGTTGCCTAGTTTCCATCCGAAGGTCCCTCTCAGCTTCCTGTTGATGCTCGGCCTCTTTTTAGAGCTATTTGAGGCGATCTTGTTGAGCTTGAAGCGCCTCCATGATTTCTGTACTTGGCAAATTCTTGCCTTTGTTTGGTTGAAAAATATCCTTTGGAGTAGTGTCCGCGTTCTTATGCGGCGTTCTATTTTCTACATCAGAGTCGTGTCATTGTCAAGGTTGTCCGCCATGATGATGGGATAACTTTCAGGTCCCCGGCAACGGTGCCAATGTTTCGAGGGTTACCTGAAACTGTAGGTCGATCTCGGACGAGATCTGTGGTGGTGGTCGGAGCTGACGTGTCCGACTTGTTGGACTTGATGGTGCAGCTGATCTTTCGTCACCAGAGTAGTGGTACCTGCAAGAGATTCCGATGCTTAAGTTAGCACGTGTTTTAGGTAGTTTTTAATAGAATCAAAATATGAGTTATACATGGGTGCTCCAGCATATTAATAATGGTGTAGAGTGACCTTTCTAGAGATAAGATAGTTTATCTTATCTTTATCTTTGAGTGAAGTCATCTTATATTTTTAGGGGAACTGCATTATCTTTTTAGGCTTTGGTTGCCTTTAGATTTGGGCCGTGTTCCTTTGTTTGGGCCTTCTTGGGCATTTGTAGTAATTTGGCCGAACTCTTTGGGAAGAAGTCGGGTGATCCTGACCTGAAGAGGTCGATCGACTTTGTCTTCTATCAGCCCGGGTCAAACAACTCGACCCAGGGCATGAACAGGTTGGTTATCTAACCACCTTTTTGCTTGATTTCTTACAGCAAAGGAAAAGAGTAGCAGTCTGTAGACATCTTGATCTACCCTTTAGTGTGTATTGTGTCAATAATTTGTAAAAGGTTTACCAGGAACTCAGTAGGCTCTTCCTGTAGAAGTCCAGAGTACTAACAATTTTGCTGCACCAAAATAATGAGCTGAGGATTTAGCTCAAAATTACTTGCTACAATGGGGGGGGAGGTATACTGATACTTCCCCCATATAAGTCAAGAGTGGGGGCCATGTAGGACCGCAAAATTCTTCTGAACTATTCATTCCCATTTGGGTTCATGGTGAAGAAAGGTACGAGAGATTGGATATTAATAAGTAAAAAGGGAAACTAGAATTAGAATTTTTTGTTCTTATTTTATTTATTAATTAAATTCAAAAATAAGAAGGAGATTGAAAGCTAATTAATTAAAAAGATTTGAAAATTAAATAGATGATTTTCAAAAAAGAAGAGAGAGAAAGAAGTGAGAAGTTTTCGAATATAGAGGAGACAGGAATTAGTTAGGAAGTTTTTGAAAAAGAAGAAAGAGAAAACAAATAACTAATTAAGAAAGATTTGAAAATAAGCTAAGATTTGAAAAAGATTTGATTTTAAAATTTGAAATTTGAATTTTTGAATTTTAAATTTTGAATTTTAAAAATTGAAATTGAATTAGGACAACATAAGATTTTGGAATTTGAAGTTTAAAATTTGAAATTTGAAATTGAAATTTAAACTTTAGATAAAATAAGATAATGATTTGAAATTTAAAGAAAGATAAGCCAAAGATAAGATAAATATTTTAAAAAGTTTTGAATTTTAAAATTTAAAAGGAAGATAAGATAAGAAAGAATCAAAATTAAAAGAAAAGATTTGAAAAGATTTAAAAAGATAAGATTTAAAATTTAAAATTTGACTTTACTAACCAGAAAATACAAAAATTAAAATTTAAATCAAGATAAGAAAGGAATAAGATTTTCGAAAATTTGATTAAAGATAGAAAGATATTTTTTATTTTTTTGAATTACTGAAGAAACAGAAAAACAACCAAAAGACACTATTCCGAGGGTTACCTGAAACTGTAGGTCGATCTCAGACGAGATCTTCTGTACTGGCCGGAGCTGTTGTGTCCGACTTGATGGTGGTGGTCGGAACCACTGCGTCCGACTTGTTGGACTTGGTGGTGTGATGCCAGGGCATCTTAGCCATTTTCAAAGACCTTTTCTTTACTGTTTTAAGGTAGTTTCATGCAATTTATTAGTAAATAAGCAAGTTTTGGGTAGATATACACTTACATCTTGATTCAACCAAATATTGTGAACTTTACATGATTTCATGAGAATTATGCAGGAATTGAATGATAAAATAGATAATGCATGATCTCATGACTTGGAACAGTGCTTTGATGCACTCTATTTTCTTGATTTCAAGACAAAGGAAGCAAGAAGGAGCCACGTTAGCAGCCATGTTAATCTAATTAACATGACCACTAACGTGGAATGGGAATAAGCTTGCAGTGTGAATGGAAAAAGTGATCGCCAATAATGCCTTCGAAGCCATCATAGCCCACGTTAGTTACCACGTTAATTACATTAACGTGGTAGCTAACGTGGAGGAAAAGGGGAGCTCCAACATTAGTGGTAAAAGTGAATACCACTAACATTCCAAAAAGGGAACACTTAGCCACGTTAAGAGTCACGTTAATCCAATTAACGTGAACTCTAATGTGGGAGGAGAAAGCAATCGCCAACGTTAGTGACACTCACCTTTGTCACTAATGTTGGACTAAGCCAATATTGCCCATGTTAGTGGTCACGTTAAGACTACTAACGTGAAGGGTAACGTGGAGCAAGGTATGATAGGCCAACGTTAGTGACACTCACCTTTATCACTAATGCTGGAGATGGCAATCACCAACACATTAGTGGCCACGTTAATGTAATTAACGTGAGGCACTAACGTGGGAAGATGGGGCATTTGAAGCATTAGTGACAAAGGTAAGTGTCACTAACGCTCTCGAAGCTTGGGCATGCTCACGTTAAGGGCCACGTTAGTTACACTAATGTGGATCACTAACGTGGGGAAAAGAAGCAAAGAGCAACGTTATTGGTAAAGGTGAATGCCAATAACGTTTGCGAAAGATTGAGAAGCAACGTTATTGGTAAAGGTGAATGCCAATAACGTCTGCGAAGGACCAAGAGGCAACGTTAGTGGTCACGTTAGTTCCACTAAGGTTGAAGTTAACGTGGATCATTTTGGTTTGGAGCGTTAGTGCAAAAGGTGATCGTCACTAACGTTCTCGAGCCAACATTTTCACTTAACGTTAACACCATTAACGTCCTAACTAACGTCCACCCATGCCTGACTCACACTTTTTCTGCAAGCAAAGCTGAGCCCACTAAAGATTGTAACTGCTTCAACTCAAGATCAAAGGTCCATATCCAAGACTTGAAGAGCTGACTAGAAGATCAAGAAGAGTAGTATATATAGAAGTAGTTTTGAACTAGAAAGGAGCTAGGCATTTTGGAGTACTACACTCTGTATATTTACTTTTCTGCAATTTCTAGTTTGCTTTAGAATGTACTCTTCTCTATCATCTTCCATTTCTAGAGCTATGAACAACTAAACCCCTTTTCATTGGGTTAGAGAGCTCTGTTGTAATTTGATGGATCAATTATAGTTTTCATTCTTCTTCTTCTTTCTTTTCTCTTGATTTACTAGAAAGCTTTCGATCTTAAACCAATTGGTTAGTTGTCTTGGAAAAGAAACTCTCCATAATTGGATCTCCCCTGAGCCTTGGAAAAGGGATGAGGAGATCATGCTAGAAATGCTTTCTCATGTTGGACCGAATTGGGGTTTGGACGGATATAGTGACATATAATCCTCCCAACACTTTGATTTGGAAATACATGTGGTATAATCAGTGACCATACTTCATCTCTTCCCATGAGCAATTAAATCAAGGAATTGGGCAATTGTTCAAGCTTAGAGAGATTGGGTTCCGACTTGTTGAATGGGGTTGGTAAGAACTTCCCAACCTCTCCTTCGGATCTCATGTCGGATCTTCGGATATTCACTCTTTTTGAGTTTAAAAGGGACCTCGGGGATCACCTTCTTCAAGGCCACAACTTCATAGAAGTGGTCTTGATGCACCCTTGAGATGAATCTCTCCATCTCCCATGACTCGGAGGTGGAAGCTTTTGCCTTCCCTTTCCTCTTTCTAGAGGTTTCTCCGGCCTTGGATGCCATAAATGGTTATGGAAAAACAAAAAGCAATACTTTTACCACACCAAACTGAAAAGGTTTGCTCGTCCTCGAGCAAAAGAAGAAAGAAGAGAGTAGAAGAAGAAGAAATGAAGGAGATGGGGGAGGCTTTGTGGTTCGGCCAAAGGAGGAGAAAGGGTGTTTATGTTGTGTGAAAATGAAGGAGTGAATATGGGTTTATATAGGAGTGGGGGAGGGTGATGGTTCGGTCATGTATGGGAGGGTTTGGGTGGGAAAGTGGTTTGATTTTGAAGGGTGAAGTAGATGGGGTTTTATGAAGGATAGATGTGAGTGGTGAAGAGAAAGATGGGATTTGATAGGTGAAGGGTTTTTGGGGAAGAGGTGTTGAGGTGATTGGTGAATGGGTGAAGAAGAGAGAGAGTGGTAGGGTAGGTGGGGATCCTGTGGGGTCCACAGATCCTGAGGTGTCAAGGAAAAGTCATCCCTGCACCAAATGGCATGCAAAAATGCGTTTTGAGCCAATTCTGGCGTTAAACGCCGGGCTGGTGCCCATTTCTGGCGTTTAACGCCAAGTGCTTGCCCTTTTCTGGCGTTTAACGCCAGTCTGGTGCCCCTTTCTGGCGTTAAACGCCCAACTGCTAGCCTTATTGGCGTTTAAACGCCAGTAGGTTCTTCCTCCAGGGTGTGCTATTTTTCTTCCTGTTTTTCTTTCTGTTTTTGCTTTTTCAATTGATTTTGTGACTTCTCATGATCATCAACCTACAGAAAACATAAAATAACAAAAGAGAATAGATAAAATATAACATTGGGTTGCCTCCCAACAAGCGCTTCTTTAATGTCAATAGCTTGACAGTGGGCACTCATGGAGCCTCAGAGATGCTCAGAGCAATGTTGGAACCTCCCAACACCAAACTTAGAGTTTGAATGTGGGTGTTCAACACCAAACTTAGAAGTTGGTTGTGGCCTCCCAACACCAAACTTAGAGTTTGACTGTGGGGGCTCTGTTTGGCTCTGTTTTGAGAGAAGCTCTTCATGCTTCCTCTCCATGATGATAGAGGGATATCCTTGAGCCTCAAACACCAAGGATTCTTCACTCACTTGAATGATCAATTCTCCTCTATCAACATCAATCACAGCCTTTGCTGTGGCTAGGAAGGGTCTGCCAAGGATGATGGATTCATCCATGCACTTCCCAGTCTCTAGGACTATGAAATCAGCAGGGATGTAATGGTCTTCAACCTTTACCAGAACATCCTCCACAAGTCCATAAGCTTGTTTTCTTGAGTTGTCTGCCATCTCTAGTGAGATTTTTGCAGCTTGCACCTCAAAGATCCCTAGCTTCTCCATTACAGAGAGAGGCATGAGGTTTACACTTGACCCTAAGTCACACAAGGCCTTCTTGAAGGTCATGGTGCCTATGGTACAAGGTATTGAGAACTTCCCAGGATCCTGTCACTTTTGAGGTAATTTCTGCCTAGACAAGTCATCCAATTCTTTGGTGAGCAAAGGGGGTTCATCTTCCCAAGTCTCATTTCCAAATAACTTGTCATTTAACTTCATGATTGCTCCAAGGTATTTAGCAACTTGCTCTTCAGTGACATACTCATCCTCTTCAGAGGAAGAATACTCATCAGAGCTCATGAATGGCAGAAGTAAGTCCAATGGAATCTCTATGGTCTCATTTTGAGCCTCAGATTTCCATGGTTCCTCGTTGGGGAACTCATTGGAGGCCAGTGGACGTCCATTGAGGTATTCCTCAGTGGCGTTCACTACCTCTTCCTCCTCTCCAAATTCGGCCATGTTGATGGCCTTGCACTCTCCTTTTGGATTTTCTTCTGTATTGCTTGGAAGAGTACTAGGAGGGAGTTCAGTAATTTTCTTGCTCAGCTGACCCACTTGTCCATCCAAATTTCTAATGGAGGACCTTGTTTCAGTCATGAAACTTTGAGTGGTTTTGATTAGATCAGAGACCATGGTTGCTAAGTCAGAGTGGTTCTGCTTAGAATTCTCTGTCTGTTGCTGAGAAGATGATGGAAAAGGCTTGCTATTGCTAAACCTGTTTCTTCCACCATTATTATTGTTGAAACCTTGTTGAGGTCTCTGTTGATCCTTCCATGAGAGATTTGGATGATTTCTCCATGAAGGATTATAGGTGTTTCCATAGGGTTCTCCCATGTAATTCACCTCTTCCATTGAAGGGTTCTCAGGATCATAAGCTTCTTCTTCAGATGAAGCTTCCTTAGTACTGCTTGGTGCATTTTGCATTCCAGACAGACTTTGAGAAATCATATTGACCTGTTGAGTCAATATTTTGTTCTGAGCTAATATGGCATTCAGAGTGTCAATCTCAAGAACTCCTTTCTTCTGACTAGTCCCATTGTTCACAGGATTCCTTTCAGAAGTGTACATGAATTGGTTATTTGCAACCATTTCAATCAACTCTTGAGCTTCTGTAGGCGTCTTCTTCAGATGAAGAGATCCTCCCGCAGAGCTATCCAAAGACATCTTGGACAGTTCAGACAGACCATCATAGAAAATACCTATGATGCTCCATTCAGAAAGCATGTCAGAGGGACACTTTCTGATTAATTGTTTGTATCTTTCCCAAGCTTCATAGAGGGATTCTCCTTCCTTCTGTCTGAAGGTTTGGACTTCCACTCTAAGCTTACTCAATTTTTGAGGTGGAAAGAACTTTGCCAAGAAGGCATTGACTAGCTTTTCCCAAGAGTTCAGGCTTTCTTTAGGTTGTGAGTCCAACCATGTCCTAGCTCTGTCTCTTACAGCAAAAGGGAATAGCATAAGTCTGTAGACCTCAGGGTCAACCCCATTAGTCTTGACAGTGTCACAGATTTGCAAGAATTCAGCTAAAAACTGATGAGGATCTTCCAATGGAAGTCCATGGAACTTGCAATTCTGTTGCATTAGAGAAACTAATTGAGGCTTAAGCTCAAAGTTGTTTGCTCCAATGGCAGGGATAGAGATGCTTCTCCCATAGAAATCGGGAGTAGGTGCAGTAAAGTCACCCAGCACCTTCCTTGCATTGTTGGCATTGTTGTTGTTTTCGGCTGCCATGTGTTCTTCTTCTTTGAAGATTTCTGTTAGGTCCTCTACAGAGAATTGTGCCTTAGCTTCTCTTAATTTTCGCTTCAAGGTCCTTTCAGGTTCAGGATCAGCCTCAACAAGAATTCTTTTGTCCTTGCTCCTGCTCATAAGAAAGAGAAGAGAACAAGAAAATGTGGAATCCTCTATGTTACAGTATAGAGATTCCTTGAGGTGTCAGAGGAAAGGAAAAATAGAAGGCAGAGGTAGAAAATTCGAACTTATCAATAGAGATGGAGTTCGAATTGTGCATTAAGGAATAGTGTTAGTCCATAAATAGAAGGATGTGAGAAGAAGGGAAGTAGTATTCGAAAATTAAGTAAAGAATTTTGAAAACACTTTGAAAAACACTAATTGATTTTCGAAAATAAAAGTGGGAAAGAAATCAAGTGATTTTTGAAAAAGAATTTGAAATTAGAAATCAAAAAGATTTTATTGAAAGCTATTCTGAAAAAGATGTGGTTCAGAAGATATGATTAGTTTAAAAAGATGTGATTGAGAAGATATGTTTTGAAAAACATTTTTAAAAAAGATTTGATTTTGAAAAATTAATGACTTGACTAATCAGAAAGTGTGGAGAACATTTTTTTGAAAAAAAAAGTGTGATATGCAGCATCCATCAGAACTTTGCAATCACACTTTTGCAACCCCGCACAACTAACCAGCAAGTGCACTGGGTCGTCCAAGTAATACCTTACGTGAGTAAGGGTCGATCCCACGGAGATTGTCGGCATGAAGCAAGCTATGGTTATCTTGTAAATCTTAGTCGGGATATCAATAATTATCAGGGTTGATTGTGAAAAGTAAAAGAACATGAAATAAGTACTTGTTTTGCAGTAATGGAGAAAAGGTTGAGGTTTTGGAGATGCTCCATCTTCTGAATCTCTGCTTTCCTACTGTCTTCTTCTTCAAACACGCAAGGCTCCTTCCATGGCAAGCTGTATGCAAGGGTTTCACCGTTGTCAGTGGCTACCTCCCATCCTCTCAGTGGAAATGTTCAATGCACCCTGTCACGGCACGGCTATCCATCTGTCGGTTCTCAATCAGGCCGGAGTAGAATCCAGTGATTCTTTTGCGTCTATCACTAACGCCCCGCCCTCAGGAGTTTGAAGCTCGTCACAGTCATTCAATCATTGAATCCTACTCAGAATACCACAGACAAGGTTTAGACCTTTCGGATTCTCTTGAATGCCGCCATCAGTTCTAGCTTATACCAAGTAGATTCTGGTTAAGGAATCCAAGAGATATCTACTCAATCTAAGATAGAACGGGGGTGGTTTTCAGGCACACGTTCATAGTTGAGAATATGATGAGTGTCACGGATCATCACATTCATCCGGGTTAAGAACAAGTGATATCTTAGAATGGAAGCAAGCATGATTGAATGAAAAACAGTAGTAATTGCATTAATCCATCAAGACACAGCAGAGCTCCTCACCCCCAACCATGGGGTTTAGAGACTCATGCTGTGAGAAGTACACCAAGAAACGTGTAAAGTTTCATGAGGTACAGATACAATGTCAAAAGATCCTATTAATAGTGAACTAGTAACCTAGGGTATACAGAAATGAGTAAATGACGTAAAAATCCACTTCTGGGTCCACTTAGTGTGTGCTTGGGCTGAGCATTGAAGCTTTCATGTGTAGAGACTTTTTCTGGAGTTAAACGCCAGCTTTCATGCCAGTTTGGGCGTTTAACTCCAATTTTTATGCCAGTTCCAGCGTTAAACGCTGGGAATTCTGAGGCTGATTTGCAACGCTGGTTTGGGCCATCAAATCTCAAGAAAAGTATGGACTATTATACATTGCTGGAAACCCCAGGATGTCTACTTTCCAACGCCGTTGAGAGCGCGCCAATTGGGCTTCTGTAGCTCTAGAAAATCCACTTCGAGTGCAGGGAGGTCAGAATCCAACAGCATCTGCAGTCCTTTTCAGTCTCTGAATCAAATTTTTGCTCAGGACCCTCAATTTCAGCCAGAAAATACCTGAAATCACAGAAAAACACACAAACTCATAGTAAAGTCCAGAAAAGTGAATTTTAACTAAAAACTAACAAAAATATACTAAAAACTAACTAAAACATACTAAAAGCATACTAAAAACAATGCCAAAAAGCGTATAAATTATCCGCTCATCACAAAACCTTGGTGCACGAAATTGTGATCAATACTTTTCACGAATCAAATAATCCCCGGTAATGAATCCAAAAACTTGGTGTTCAATACCATGGCATAAACACAACTTCGCACACCAAGTTTTTGGATTCATTACCGGGGATTATTTGATTCGTGAAAAGTATTGATCACAATTTCGTGCACCAAGTTTTTGGCGCCGTTGCCAGGGATTGTTGAGTTTGGACAACTGACTATTCATCTTGTTGCTTAGATTAGGTGTTTTTCTTCAGATTTCTTTAAAAATGAATTCTAGAGTTTCATGATGATCTGTTGAAATCTGGCTGGCTGAGAAGCCATGTCTAATCTTATTGGACCGAGGTTTCAACTTATCATCACAAGAGCTTGTTGATTTCTATCAAACCTACTATTGGAGCAATGATCTGCTGAGGCTTGGCTGGCCATTGGCCATGTCTAGTGTTTTGGACCGAAGCTTTCTTTGAAAGCTTGGCTGGCTGTGAAGCCATGTCTAATTCCTGGACCGGAGTCTTAGACTAGCATTGCAATGATTCCTGGAATTCAAATTAAGAATTTTGAAACCTTTATTTTCTTTTCCACTTAATTTTCGAAAAACACAAAAAAAAATTTACAAAATCAAAAAAAAAAAAAAACCAAAAATATTTTATGTTTCTTGTTTGAGTCTAGTATCTTATTTTAAGTTTGGTGTCTTGCATGCATTGTTTATTTGATCTTGGTTCTATTTTCAAGTCAATAGTACAGGGAACTGAAGATTCAGAACATGCAGCAGAGGAATTACACAGAAAAAGCTGGGCGTTCAAAACGCCCAGTGAAGAAGGACAGACTGGCGTTTAAACGCCAGCCAGGGTGCCTGGCTGGGCGTTTAACGCCCAAAAGGGTAGCATTTTGGGCGTTAAACGCCCAGGATGGCACAAGAGGGAAGATTTTGTTTTCAAATCAATTTTTTTCAAGTTTTCAAAGTTTTTCAAAATCAAATCTTTTTCAAATCAAATTTTTTCAATCAAATCGTTTTCAAAATCAATTTCTTTCCCTTTTCAAAGATACTTGCTATCAATTAATGATTTGATTCAACATTTCAAGTATGTTGCCTTTTCTGTTGAGAAAGGTTTAATGTTTGAATCATATCTTTTCTTGTTAGTCAAGTCATTAATTTTTAAAATCAAATCTTTTTTAAAAAAATGTTTTTCAAAACATATCTTCTCAATCACATCTTTTTAAACTAATCATATCTTCTGAACCACATCTTTTTCAGAATAGCTTTCAATAAAATCTTTTTGATTTCTAATTTCAAATTCTTTTTCAAAAATCACTTGATTTCTTTCCCACTTTTATTTTCGAAAATCAATTAGTGTTTTTCAAAGTGTTTTCAAAATTCTTTACTTAATTTTCGAATACTACTTCCCTTCTTCTCACATCCTTCTATTTATGGACTAACACTATTCCTTAATGCACAATTCGAACTCCATCTCTATTGATAAGTTCGAATTTTCTACCTCTGCCTTCTATTTTTCCTTTCCTCTGACACCTCAAGGAATCTCTATACTGTAACATAGAGGATTCCACATTTTCTTGTTTTCTTCTCTTTCTTATGAGCAGGAGCAAGGACAAAAGCATTCTTGTTGAGGCTGATCCTGAACCTGAAAGGACCTTGAAGCGAAAATTAAGAGAAGCTAAGGCACAATTCTCTGTAGAGGACCTAACAGAAATCTTCAAAGAAGAAGAACACATGGCAGCCGAAAACAACAACAATGCCAACAATGCAAGGAAGGTGCTGGGTGACTTTACTGCACCTACTCCCGATTTCTATGGGAGAAGCATCTCTATCCCTGCCATTGGAGCAAACAACTTTGAGCTTAAGCCTCAATTAGTTTCTCTAATGCAACAGAATTGCAAGTTCCATAGACTTCCATTGGAAGATCCTCATCAGTTTTTAGCTGAATTCTTGCAAATCTGTGACACTGTCAAGACTAATGGGGTTGACCCTGAGGACTACAGACTTATGCTATTCCCTTTTGCTGTAAGAGACAGAGCTAGGACATGGTTGGACTCACAACCTAAAGAAAGCCTGAACTCTTGGGAAAAGCTAGTCAATGCCTTCTTGGCAAAGTTCTTTCCACCTCAAAAATTGAGTAAGCTTAGAGTGGAAGTCCAAACCTTCAGACAGAAGGAAGGAGAATCCCTCTATGAAGCTTGGGAAAGATACAAACAATTAATCAGAAAGTGTCCCTCTGACATGCTTTCTGAATGGAGCATCATAGGTATTTTCTATGATGGTCTGTCTGAACTGTCCAAGATGTCTTTGGATAGCTCTGCGAGAGGATCTCTTCATCTGAAGAAGACGCCTACAGAAGCTTAAGAGTTGATTGAAATGGTTGCAAATAACCAATTCATGTACACTTCTGAAAGGAATCCTGTGAACAATGGGACTAGTCAGAAGAAAGGAGTTCTTGAGATTGACACTCTGAATGCCATATTGGCTCAGAACAAAATATTGACTCAACAGGTCAATATGATTTCTCAAAGTCTGTTTGGAATGCAAAATGCACCAAGCAGTACTAAAGAAGCTTCATCTGAAGAAGAAGCTTATGATCCTGAGAACCCTTCAATGGAAGAGGAGAATTACATGGGAGAACCCTATGGAAACACCTATAATCCTTCATGGAGAAATCATCCAAATCTCTCATGGAAGGATCAACAGAGACCTCAACAAGGTTTCAACAATAATAATGGTGGAAGAAACAGGTCTAGCAATAGCAAGCCTTTTCCATCATCTTCTCAGCAACAGACAGAGAATTCTAAGCAGAACCACTCTGACTTAGCAACCATGGTCTCTGATCTAATCAAAACCACTCAAAGTTTCATGACTGAAACAAGGTCCTCCATTAGAAATTTGGAGGGACAAGTGGGTCAGCTGAGCAAGAAAATTACTGAACTCCCTCCTAGTACTCTCCCAAGCAATATAGAAGAAAATCCAAAAGGAGAGTGCAAGGCCATCAACATGGCTGAATTTGGAGAGGAGGGAGAGGCAGTGAACGCCACTGAGGAAGACCTCAATGGACGTCCACTGGCCTCCAATGAGTTCCCCAAAGAGGAACCATGGGAATCTGAGGCTCAAAATGAGACCATAGAGATTCCATTGGACTTACTTCTGCCATTCATGAGCTCTGATGAGTATTCTTCCTCTGAAGAGGATGAGTATGTCACTGAAGAGCAAGTTGCTAAATACCTTGGAGCAATCATGAAGCTAAATGACAAGTTATTTGGAAATGAGACTTGGGAAGATGAACCCCCTTTGCTCACCAAAGAACTGGATGACTTGTCTAGGCAGAAATTACCTCAAAAGAGACAGGATCCTGGGAAGTTCTCAATATCTTGTACCATAGGCACCATGACCTTCAAGAAGGCCTTGTGTGACTTAGGGTCAAGTGTAAACCTCATGCCTCTCTCTGTAATGGAGAAGCTAGGGATCTTTGAGGTGCAAGCTGCAAAAATCTCACTAGAGATGGCAGACAACTCAAGAAAACAAGCTTATGGACTTGTGGAGGATGTTCTGGTAAAGGTTGAAGACCATTACATCCCTGCTGATTTCATAGTCCTAGAGACTGGGAAGTGCATGGATGAATCCATCATCCTTGGCAGACCCTTCCTAGCCACAGCAAAGGCTGTGATTGATGTTGATAGAGGAGAATTGATCATTCAAGTGAATGAAGAATCCTTGGTGTTTGAGGCTCAAGGATCTCCCTCTATCATCATGGAGAGGAAGCATGAAGAGCTTCTCTCAAAATAGAGCCAAACAGAGCCCCCACAGTCAAACTCTAAGTTTGGTGTTGGGAGGCCACAACCAACTTCTAAGTTTGGTGTTGAACACCCACATTCAAACTCTAAGTTTGGTGTTGGGAGGTTCCAACATTGCTTTGAGCATCTCTGAGGCTCCATGAGAGCCCACTGTCAAGCTATTGACATTAAAGAAGCGCTTGTTGGGAGGCAACCCAATGTTATATTTTATCTATTCTCTTTTGTTATTTTATGTTTTCTGTAGGTTGATGATCATGAGAAGTCACAAAATCAATTGAAAAAGCAAAAACAGAAAGAAAAATAGGAAGAAAAATAGCACACCCTGGAGGAAGAACCTACTGGCGTTTAAACGCCAATAAGGCTAGCAGTTGGGCGTTTAACGCCCAGTCTGGCACCATTCTGGGCGTTTAACGCCAGAAAGGGGCACCAGACTGGCGTTAAACGCCAGAAAAGGGCAAGCACTTGGCGTTAAACGCCAGAAATGGGCACCAGCCCGGCGTTTAATGCTAGAATTGGCTCAAAACGCATTTTTGCATGCCATTTGGTGCAGGGATGACTTTTCCTTGACACCTCAGGATCTGTGGACCCCACAGGATCCCCACCTACCCTACCACTCTCTCTCTTCTTCACTCATTCACCAATCACCTCAACACCTCTTCCCCAAAAACCCTTCACCTATCAAATCCCATCTTTCTCTTCACCACTCACATCTATCCTTCATAAAACCCCATCTACTTCACCCTTCAAAATCAAACCACTTTCCCACCCAAACCCTCCCATACATGACCGAACCATCACCCTCCCCCACTCCTATATAAACCCATCTTCACTCCTTCATTTTCACACAACATAAACACTCTTTCTCCTCCTTTGGCCGAACCACAAAGCCTCCCCCATCCCCTTCATTTCTTCTTCTTCTACTCTCTTCTTTCTTCGTTTGCTCGAGGACGAGCAAACCTTTTCAGTTTGGTGTGGTAAAAGTATTACTTTTTGTTTTTCCATAACCATTTATGGCATCCAAGGCCGGAGAAACCTCTAGAAAGAGGAAAGGGAAGGCAAAAACTTCCACCTCCGAGTCATGGGAGATGGAGAGATTCATCTCAAGGGTGCATCAAGACCACTTCTATGAAGTTGTGGCCTTGAAGAAGGTGATCCCCGAGGTCCCTTTTAAACTCAAAAAGAGTGAATATCCGAAGATCCGACATGAGATCCGAATGAGAGGTTGGGAAGTTCTTACCAACCCCATTCAACAAGTCGGAATCTTAATGGTTCAAGAGTTCTTTGCCAATGCATGGATCACCAAGAACCATGATCAAAGTGTGAACCCGGACCCAAAGAATTGGCTTACTATGGTTCGGGGGAAATACTTGGATTTTAGTCCGGAAAATGTAAGGTTGGCACTCAACTTGCCCATGATGCAAGGAGATGAACACCCTTACACTAGAAGGGTCAACTTTGATCAAAGGTTGGACCAAGTCCTCACAGTCATTTGTGAAGAGGGCGCCCAATGGAAGAGAGATTCAAGAGGAAAGCCGGTTCAATTGAGAAGGCATGACTTCAAACCCGTGGCTAGGGGATGGTTGGAGTTTATCCAACGCTCAATCATTCCCACTAGCAACCGGTCCGAAGTTACTATAGACCGGGCTATCATGATTCATAGCATCATGATTGGAGAAGAAATAGAAGTTCATGAGGTTATATCCCAAGAACTTTATAAGGTGGCGGACAAGTCCTCTACCTTGGCAAGGTTAGCCTTTCCTCATCTCATTTGTCACCTCTGTTATTCAGTTGTAGTTGACATAGAAGGAGACATCTCCATTGATGAAGACAAGCCCATTACTAAGAAAAAGATGGAGCACACAAAAGATCCCACTCATCATGAGATCCCTGAGATTCCTCAAGGGATGCACTTTCCTCCACAAAACTATTGGGAGCAACTAAACACCTCCCTAGGAGAATTGAGTTCCAACATGGGACAACTAAGGGTGGAGCACCAAGAACATTCCATTCTCCTCCATGAAATTAGAGAAGATCAAAGAATCATGAGAGAGGAGCAACAAAGACAAGGAAGAGACATTGAGGAGCTCAAGCACTCCATAGGATCTTCAAGAGGAAGAACAAGCCGCCATCACTAAGGTGGACCCGTTCTTTAATTTCCTTGTTCTTTATTTTTCTGTTTTTCGAATTTTAGTGCTTATGTTTATCTATGTTTGTGTCTTGTGATCATTAGTATCTTAGTGTCTATGCCTTAAAGTTATGAATGTCCTATGAATCCATCACCTCTCTTGAATGAAAAATGTTCTTAATTGAAAAAGAGAAGAATTGCATGAATTTTGAATTTTATAACAGTTTAATTATTTTGATGTGGTGGCATTACTTTTGTCTTCTGAATGAATGCTTAAACAGTGCATATGTCTTTTGAATTTGTGGTTCATGAATGTTGGCTCTTGAAAGAATGATGAAAAAGGAGACATGTTACTGAGGATCTGAAAAATCATAAAAATGATTCTTGAAGCAGAAAAAAAGCAGTGAATACAAAAAAAAATTCGAAAAAAAAGAGAGAAAGAAAAAGAAAGAGAATAAGAAAGAAAAAGAAAGAAAAAGAAAGAAATAAAGTTGTGATCCAAGGCAAAAAGAGTGTGCTTAAGAACCCTGGAGACCTCTAATTGAGGACTCTAGCAAAGCTGAGTCACAATCTGAAAAGCTTCACCCAATTATGTGTCTGTGGCATGTATGTATCCGGTGGTAATACTGGAAGACAGAGTGCTTTGGGCCACGGCCAAGACACAATAAGTAGCTGTGTTCAAGAATCATCATACTTAACTAGGAGAATAAATGACACTATCTGGATTCTGAGTTCCTAAAGAAGCCAATCATTCTAAATTTCAAAGGATAGAGTGAGATGCCAAAACTGTTCAGAGGCAAAAAGCTAAAAGCCCCGCTCATCTAATTAATACTGATCTTCATAGATGTTTTTGGAATTCATTGCATATTCTCTTCTTTTTATCTTATTTGATTTTCAGTTGCTTGAGGACAAGCAACAATTTAAGTTTGGTGTTGTGATGAGCGGATAATTTGTACGCTTTTTGGCATTGTTTTTAGTATGTTTTTAGTATGATCTAGTTAGTTTTTAGTATATTTTTATTATTTTTTAGTTAAAATTCACTTTTCTGGACTTTACTATGAGTTTTTGTGTTTTTCTGTGATTTCAGGTATTTTCTGGCTGAAATTGAGGGACCTGAGCAAAAATCTGATTCAGAGACTAAAAAGGACTGCAGATGCTGTTGGATTCTGACCTCCCTGCACTCGAAGTGGATTTTCTGGAGCTACAGAAGCCCAATTGGCGCGCTCTCAACGGAGTTGGAAAGTAGACATCCTGGGCTTTCCAGCAATATATGATAGTCCATACTTTGCTCAAGATTTGATGGCCCAAACCGGCGTTTAAAGTCACCCTCAGAATTCCCAGCGTTAAACGCCGGAACTGGCACAAGGATGGGAGTTAAACGCCCAAACTGGCATAAAAGCTGGCGTTTAACTCCAAGAAGAGTCTCTACACGAAAATGCTTCAATGCTCAGCCCAAGCACACACCAAGTGGGCCCGAAAGTGGATTTTTACGTCATTTACTCATCTCTGTAAACCCTAGGCTACTAGTTCTCTATAAGTAGGACCTTTTACTATTGTATTGAGATATCGGGGTAGCTACCTTTGTTCTTATGCTATCTTAGATCATTGGGAGGCTGGCCATTCGGCCATGCCTAGACCTTGTTCTTATGTATTTTCAACGGTGGAGTTTCTACACACCATAGATTAAGGTGTGGAGCTCTGCTGTACCTCGAGTATTAATGCAAATACTATTGTTCCTCTATTCAATTCTGCTTGTTCTTGTTCTAAGATATCACTTGTTCTTCAACTTGATGAATGTGATGATCCGTGACACTCATCATCATTCTCACCTATGAACGTGTGCCTGACAACCACCTCTGTTCTACCTTAGATTGGGTGAATATCTCTTGGATTCCTGATACACGATGCATGGTTGATCGCCTGACAACCGAGCGCTCGCCTGACAACCGAGCCAGCCATTCCGTGAGATCAGAGTCTTCGTGGTATAGGCTAGAACTGATGGCGGCATTCAAGAGAATCCGGAAGGTCTAACCTTGTCTGTGGTATTCTGAGTAGGATTCAATGATTGAATGACTGTGACGAGCTTCAAACTCCTGAGGGCGGGGCGTTAGTGACAGACGCAAAAGAATCACTGGATTCTATTCCGGCCTGATTGAGAACCGACAGATGGATAGCCGTGCCATGACAGGGTGCGTTGAACATTTCCACTGAGAGGATGGGAGGTAGCCACTGACAACGGTGAAACCCTTGCATAAGCTTGCCATGGAAAGGAGTAAGAAGGATTGGATGAAGACAGTAGGAAAGCAGAGAGACGGAAGGAACACAGCATCTCCATACGCTTATCTGAAATTCCCACCAATGAATTACATAAGTATCTCTATCTTTATCTTTGTGTTTTATTCGTATCTCACCCATATCCATTTGAGTTTGCCTAACTAAGATTTACAAGGTGACCATAGCTTGCTTCATACCAACAATCTCTGTGGGATCGACCCTTACTCGCGTAAGGTTTATTACTTGGACGACCCAGTACACTTGCTGGTTAGTTGTGCGAAGTTGTGTTTATGCCATGGTATTGAACACCAAGTTTTTGGATTCATTACCGGGGATTATTTGATTTGTGAAAAGTATTGATCACAATTTCGTGCACCAAACATCCTTTATCAAATTCCAAGCTTCTCCCTTTGTCTTGTTTTTCGAAAGGGAACCACCGCTAGAAGCGGTGAGCAATCTTCTATCTTCCACACAAAGACCTCCGGTAAAGTAGCTAATGATCAAGTGAGTGTTCATTCCATGGTGTGGACAAGATTCTAATAGCCTCTTGAACCGAGACCAATACTCGTACAAACTATCTTGGTCTCTTTGCATTATACCCGAAATCTCTTTCCGAATGTAGTCGGTCTTCTCCTGTGGGAAGCATTTATCTAGAAACTCTCTTCTCAAGAAATCCTAATTAGTAGTAATTCATCCGGTAGCGAATAAAACCATGTCTTTGCTTGCGCTTCAAGAGAGAAAGGGAAGGCAAAAACCATGATAGCCACCTCATCGGCTCCATGCCTTCGAGCCATAGAACAAGCAACTTGAAAATCCTTTAGATGTCGGATGGGGTCTTGACCCGGCAACCCATGATACTTAGGTAGTAGATTTATCAATCTACTCTTCAATTCAAAGTTTAGATCAAGGTTAGGATACCTTACTTGCAATGGTTGAAGTACAATATCCGGAGCTCCTTGCTCATATAAAGTGATCTGGCGTGGCTCCGCCATGTATGGTTCACATGTAAGATGCAAAGATGTATTAGTAGTGCCAACAGAAGAATAGGAAGTAGTGGACTCCAAGTCACTCTCGGTACCGTCTAATGATTCGGTATGTTCCTCAAGAGAGGCCGAAGTACTAGCCGTATAGTCCAACCACCGTCTAGCTTGCCGAGTGTGTAACAAAGTTCTTTCAATATCGGGATCAAAATTGGGCTAAGCTAGAATTCGGTTGAGACCGAATCATCAAACTTGAGAGTCATAGCACAAAAATAAAAGAAGCTAAACTATAGCTAAGTATTAAAAGCAAACAAACTATCTACAATATTCACATATTCACATAACCAATATCAAGGCATATGTTGCAACCATTCCTCGGTAACGGCGCCAAAAATTTTGATGGACACCCGTGGACTATGTCGGAAGAGAATTTCTCAATGAAGTTGCATTGCAAGTATAGCTCTACCAACAACAATCCTCGAGGATCAAATTTAGAAAGGAATTAGTTGTCATAAGTTCAACCCCAATAAAGTAACCGAAGTATTCAAACCTCGGGTCGTCTCACAAGGAATGGGCAAACATGTGCTTCAACATTGGTTGGAAATCCGGGGTTGTAAGCCATGAGCAAGAAATTAAATGAGCAATCTTAGAAAACAAGTAATCTTAAAGTGCAAGGAAATAATTCAAATAACTAAGCAAGATGTGAGCAATTTCAAACTAAGAAGATAACATTCAATTTAATTCTACTCTCAACTAGACAATAACTATAACTAAGGCAAGGCAATAAAGATTTTTGGTTTTTCAAATAAGAATGATAAAAACAACTCTTGGCTAGACATGGGAATTGGGGTCACCATCCTTGTCTAATAACCATATCTTGACAATTATGAGGAGCCAAACCCACTAAGTCTACTTCTATACTTGAAGTAAGTTAAATGGTTTGGTCAACATCTACCCATAAGGTCTAACCTCACTACTAATTAACCTAGTAGTAGGCTAGTGTCAATGGCCATCAAATTGACCACTAAGGGCTCTTAAATCATCAAATCCATTAGACCCAATGACTCAAGTTTACCCAATTCCCTTGGCCTAAGCCAAGAGTAAAAAGAACTACTCCATAATCAAGGTAAACAATTCATCAAACACATGGTAAGCATTAACAAAAGACATGTTCAAATTGTAATTGGATTGAAATTAACAAATACCCACTAACAAATATCAACTTACAATCACTCAAACAACCCAATTAATCATAGAAATCTTCAATGTAACATCAACAAGTCAAGATTCACAACATTCATGCAATGGGTATAAAGTGACAATTGACAAGAATCCATAAACTAACAGAAGATCTAAGAAAAATTATACTAAGGAATTCAAATTAAACAATCAAAACTAGTAATTAACAAGATCCAATTCAGAATTTAACAAGGGAAGATCAAATTAAAGCTAGATCTAGAGAAGAACAAGGGTTTCTCTCTCTAGAAGAACAAAGAACCAAAAAAACTAGAAAAATGTGTCTTAGTGTAAAAATGATTGATCCCCCCCTTCTCCCTAGCATCCTTGGGTCTTTTTCCATGCAGAAACAGCTTCAAATTGGGCCTAATGAGCCTCAGAAATCGCCAAGTACGATTTCCTTTAATGAGGTCACGTGCAGCTTCCCGCGCATACGCGCCATGCATGCGTTCGCGTCGATTGCTTTTGTGATCCACGCGTGCGTGC
This sequence comes from Arachis hypogaea, assembly GCF_003086295.3. NCBI lineage: Eukaryota > Viridiplantae > Streptophyta > Magnoliopsida > Fabales > Fabaceae > Arachis > Arachis hypogaea. Next base: position 90,298,940 of record NC_092038.1, on the reverse strand, counting down.
CAAGTGCGCGTGCGCGTCGGTTGGAATTCTCTGGCCTGCACGGATGTGTCCATCCTTGCGCGCCGCTTCCAGCTATCCTTATCCACGCATGCGCGTGATGTGCACGTGCGCATCGATGCTGCAGTTCCCAAAATCCAAATCTTCATGTTCCTTCCTCTTGTGCATGCTTTCCTTCTCTCTTCTAGGCCATTCTTACCCTATTAATTCTGAAATCACTCAATAAATACGTCACGACATCGAATGGCAATAAAGAGGATCAAAATATAGCAATTCTAAGGCAAAATAAGCATGTTTTCTATCATAGAGCAATATTAGGAAGTGAACACAAAACCATGCATTTCTTGTGAATAAGTGCGAGAAATATTGACAAAACCCCCAAATTAAGCACAAGATAAACCATAAAATTGGGGTTTATCAGCCCTCATAAAAGATCTCCAGCTGAGTCCATTTAGAAAACATGTCAGGGGGTATTGCCTAGTCAGCAGCTTGCACCTCTCCCAGGCTTCATAGAGGGTCTCACCATCTTTTTGCCTGAAGGTCTAAACCTCCACCGTTAGCTTTGTCAGCTTCTGTGGTCGGAAGAATTTGGACAAAAATCCAGTGACCACCTTATCCCAAGTATTCAGACTCTCCTTGGGTTGTGAATCTAACCACAGCTTTGCTCTATCCCTCACAGGAAATAGAAAGAGCATGAGCTTGTAAACCTCAGGATTCACTCTATTTGTTTTCATAGTGTCACAAATCTGCAGGAAGTTAGAAATAAATTGGTTTGGATCTTCCTACGGGTGTCCATGATACTGACAATTTTGTTGCACTAGAGTGACTAACTGAGGCTTCAGCTCAAAGTTTTTTGCAGTTAAAGGAGGCACGACAATACTGTTCCCATAGATATCTGGATTAGAGGCAGTGTATAAGCCAAGCACTCTTCTAGGTTTTTCATTTTCATTCAGATTTGCCACATTGGCATTAACATGATGATTATGATCCATAGTGGACTCTGCAACTTTCCTTTCAAGGGTCTCACTTAGATTTTCACTAGCCTTGTAAAGTCTAGCTTGTTGCAAGTGTCGCCTCAAAGTCCTTTTAGGTTCAGGATCAAAATCTGTAAGAGGTTCCTTGTCCCTGTTCCTGCTAATAAACAAACAGAGAACAAGAAAAGTGGGATGCCCTATGTCAGAATGGAGAAAATTCTCAGTGAGGTAACCTGTGTGAAGAAATAAAATAAAACACTAAACAATTAAAGTAAAGAAATTCAAAAATTATAAATAAAATTAAAAGAGAAATTTCAAAATTTAAAACAAATTGAATAGGAAAATTAAAATAAAATTAACTAGGTAACACCAAACTTAATTTCAGAAATTAAGAAAAAATATTAGCACAAATTTTCGAAAATTATAGAGCAAAATTAAATAAAATGAAAGCTAAAACACCTAATCTAAGCAATCAAACAACTAATAGTTGTCAATCACAGTCAATCCCCGACAACGGCGCAAAAAACATGGTGCGAAATTTTTAACCCACAAAATAACTGGCAAGTGCACTGGGTAGTAACAAGTAGTACCTCAAGTGAATGAGGGTCGATCCCATGAGGATTGATGGACTAAGCAGCAATGATTGAATAATTTACTTAGTTAGACAAACAGAAAATGGTGTTGAGAGTTCAAAAGCATCCTTTTCTGCTTTTTGGAGTCTTTGAGGGTATGGTAACTTAGCCTTGTACTAAAGGGCTATGAGTGGTGCAGGGTGAGTGTCTATAGTGCCTAAGGAAGGGTCACCAACCTGCTTAGGAAAGGTTTTCCCAGTACTTACACGTGTCTGGTCTCCCTTGGGCCGGCATTCAATGCCTCGGCTGCCCCCTTCTGAGCGTTGGACGCCTTGATTGCCATCCCTTTCTGGGCGTTCAACGCCCCTGATGGTACCTTGGGCTGTAGCTTATTCATCTGCTGCCATTTCTTCCTTTCCCTGCTGGTAGCACGAATCCCACACCTTCGTACTATTGTACCAGCAAGTGCACTGGGTCATCCAAGTAATACCTGAGCGAGTCAGGATCGATCCCACGAGGATTGTGGTTTGAAGCAAGCTATGGTTATCTTGCAGGTCTTAGTCAAGAAGATCAGAAGGTCATTGGTTTGAAGTTGTAAGAGTAATGTATGTTAAGAATAGAGTTGAGATTTGGAGTTGCTTTGTCTTTCTGAATTAACTCTGGTACTACTATCTTCTTTGCTTGTGAATGATCTTTTTCTATGACAGGCTATAAGTGATCAAAGCGATTGCCCATGGTCACTGATCTCCTCTACTCTAGATTAAACGCCATTGCCTGTGGTCATTATCTGACAGAGGGTGACACTCTAGCAGTTCATTCTCTTGGAGATCCTACTCAAAATACCACAGGCAAGGTCAAATCTTCCGGATTAGAGAACGCTGCTTCTATGGATTCTAGCCTATACCACGGAGACCCTAATCTCCCCGAAAATCGGCTGAACTGGTGTCTCGAAAAGTCCCCAACGAAGTCATGAATTAGCCGTCTGAGAGATGTATAAACATAGCTGTTGGTTTGTGCTTTCTGACCACATATTCACACGAACCCAAGTAGACATGCATCTTTATCAGGCACGTTCGTCTTAATGTGATGAATAGAGCTGATTATTTGATCATCCTATTCACCACGATGAAGATCAGATATACATCTTAAAAGTAAATCAAGCACGGATCGAAGAAAAAACAGTACTACTTTTATTAATTCATGGGACTCAGCAGGGCTACTCCTCTCAACCTAAGAGGTTTAGAAACTCATACTGAATGTAAAATACAAAGTAAAACTAAAAAATAACATAAAGGTTGTCGATCCTCTTCTGCATGATTATGTAAAAATAACTTTAAATACTAAATAGATGATTAGTAAGGGTAAAACAGTTTATTTAGTGCCAAAATCCACTTCTGGGGCCCACTTGGTGAGTGTTTGGGCTGAGCTTTGATGAGATTCACGTGCTATAAGGTCTCTTGCACATAGAACGCCAGCTAAGGGGTCCTCATTGGGCGTTTGGATGCTGGTCTCTACTTTTGGGCGCTGGACGCTTGGAAGGGGACAGAAAGCTGGCGTTTGATGCTAGTTTTAGGCCTTATCATCCAAAGCAAAGTATAAACTATTATATATTTCTGGAAAGCTCTGAAAGTCAGCTTTCCAAAGCCATTGAGAGTGCTCTATTTGGACCTCTATAGCTCCAGAAAAGCTCTTTCAAGTGCTAGTAGGTCAGATCCAGACAGCATCTGCAGTGCTTTCTCTGTCTCTGAATCAGACTTTTGCTCCTGCTCCTTAATTCAGCCAGAAAATGCCTAAAAATGTAAAAAAAAAAAAAACACAAAAACTCATAGTAGAAGCTAAAAATGTGAATTTAACACTAAAACCTATAAAATTAAAACTCAATAAAAACTAAATAAAACACACTAAAAACTATATGAAAATGATGCCAAAAAGTGTATAAAATATCCGCTCATCACAACACAAAACTTAAACTGTTGCTTGTCCCCAAGAAACTAAAAACACATTAGGATAAAAAAAGAAAATTAAGATACAATAAATTTCTAAATTTCCAATGAAGCTTAGTTATGATTAGATGAGCAAGACTTAGTAGCTTTTTACTTCTGAATAGTTTTGGCATCTCACTATCCATTGAAACTTAGAATGGTTGGCATATTTAGGAACTTAGAATCTAGATGATATTATTGACTCTCCTAATTAAGCTTATTTTGATTCTTGAACACAACTTTCAGAGTCTTGGCCGTGACCCTAAGCACTCTGTTTTCCAGTATTACCACCTGATACATTCATGCCACAAACACTTTAACTGGGTGAACCTTTTCAGATTATGACTCAGCTTTGCTAGAGTCCCCAAATAGAGGTGTCCAGAGTTCTTAAGCACACTCTTTTTGCTTTGCACCATGACTTTAACTGTTCAGTCTCAAGCTTTTCACTTGACACCTTGATGCCACAAGCACATGGTTAGGGACAGCTTGGTTGAGCCGCTTAGGCCAGGATTTTATTCCTTTGGGCCCTCCTAACCACTGATGCTCAAAGCCTTGAGTCATTTCACCCTTGCCTTTTGATTTAAAGGGTTATTGACTTTTTCAATCTGCCCTTCTTTTCCTGCATTTTTTGGCAGTAATGGATTTTTCTGCTTTTTATTTTTTTTCTTTTTATTTTCGTTATTTTTTTCGCATGCATTTGAATCTTTTTTCTTTTGAAACATGCTTTTTCTTTTGCTTTTTTCTTATTCTTTCAAGAGCCAACATTCTAACATTTCAACTTCAAATATGCAATGTTTAATCATACATTTAGAAAACAAAAGCAAATGACACCACATCAACATAATTAAACTATTCTTGTTTTAAACTTGAAATTCATGTATCTCTCAGTTCTTCTCAAAAAAAATTTCTTTTATGTAAGGTGAGAGATATATGGAACATTTTACAACTTTAAGACATCAATGCAAATGATCATGCAACTAGAACAAGAGAACAAAAAAATAAAAAGATAGAAAAATAGAAAAGGAAATGAAGTAAAAGAGAATGAGTCCACCTTTAATGGTGGCGCCTAGTGCTCCTCCTTGAGGATCCAATGTGATGCTTGATCTATTCTATGTCATTCCTTTTCCTTTGTTGCTCTTCCATCATAGCCCTTTGGTCTTCCCTTATGGCCCTTTGATCTTCTCTTATTTCATTGAGGGTGGTAGCATGCTCTTGATGCTCCATCCTCAATTGTTCCATGTTAGTGCTCAGTTCTCCAAGAGAAGTTTGCCATTGATCTCAATAGCTTTGAGGAGGAAAATACATTCCTTGAGGCATCTCAGGGATCTCATATTGAGGCAGTTGCACTGGCTCTTGTGCATGCTCTCTAGTTTGCTCTATTCTCTTCTTAGTGATGGGCTTATCCTCCCCAATGGAGACATCTCCATTTATGACAATTCCAGCTGAATTGCATATATGACAGATGAGGTGGGAGAATGCCAACATGGCATTGGTGTGAGGCTTCTCAGCTACCTTGTACAATTCTTGAGGAATCACCTCATGTACTTCCACCTCAGTACCAATCTTAATGCAATGGATCATGATGGCTCTGTCAATGGTCACTTCTGACTGATTGCTAGTGGGGATGATTGAACGTTGGATAAATTCCAACCATTCTCTAGCTATGGGCTTAGGCCAGCCCTTCTTAGTTGAATGGGCTTGCCTTGGTAATCCCCTTTTCACTGTGCTCCTTCCACACAGGTATCTGACAGTACTTGATCTAATCTCTGATCAAAGTTGACTCTCCTTGTGTAAGGATGAGGATCGACTTGCATTAGAGGCAAGTTGAATGCCAACCTCATACTTTTCGGGCTGAAATCTAAGATTCTTCCTCGGACCATGGTGATCCAATTCCTTGGATTTGGGTTCACACTAGTGTCATGGTTTTTAGTAACCCATGCATTAGCATAGAACTCTTGAACCATGAGAATCCCAACATCTTGAATGGGATTGGTTAGGACTTCCCAACCTCTTCTCCGGATCTCTCTTTGGATTTTCGGATACTAATTCTTCTTGAGTCTGAGAGGGACCTCAGGGATCACTTTCTTCTCAGCCACTACTTCATACAAGTGGTCTTGGTGGGCTTTGGTGATGAATCTCTCCATCTTCCAAGATTCAGAGGGAGTGACTACTGCCTTTCCTTTCCTCTTTCTATAGGAGTCTCCAACCTTGGGTTCCATAAATGGTGATGAAAAGAAAAAATCTATTCTTTTCCAACACCAAACTTAAAACTTTGCTCGTCCTTGAGCAAGATAAAGAGAAGAGAAGAATGGAGTAAAATGAGAAGAAAATAAAAGGATAGAGAGGGAGAGAGAGGGCTCGGCTTTGTGGGGTGTATAAGGGTATGAGAGGTGTGTCTATGAAGGGTTATAGAGAGGGGTATTTAGAGGAGTGGAGATGGATAGGGTTCGGCTATAAGGTGGGTTTTGGGTGGGAAATTGGATTTTAAACTGGGTGGGGGTAGATGGTAGTTATGATGGTCATGGGGAAGTGGTATGGATGTGATTGGGCTAGGTTTTATAGGGAAGTGTGTATGGGAAAGTGTGAAAGTAAGTGGGGTAGGTAGGGTAGGTGAAGGATGCTATGGGATCCACAGGTTCTGAGAGGCTAGGGAATCTGAATTCCCTACTCCTCTGCACTGGCATTTGAACACCCAGGAGATGCTCCCTGGCTGGCGTTCAACGCCAGCAATGCTGCCCATGATGGGCGTTGAACGCCCAGCAGGGATACCCTGGCTGGCATTCAACTTTAGCACTCCATCCAAAGTATTCTGTTTTCACTATTGTGAAATTCTGTCTCTATTCTGACTGCTGGATATGATCATGACCCTAAAAAAAAGACAAAATAAAAGGAAATAAATAATTAATTAAGGTTGGGTTGCCTCCCAACAAGCGCTTCTTTAACGTTACTAGCTTGACATTTAGCTCCTTACGAAGGTGAGTATGGGCTTAGACTTTTGCCCCTTACAGTGAACCTTCTTCCTGTCCTCTCATGAATGAGTTATACATACTCTAGAGATAGAACACGACTCACTGTATGTGGTAAGACTGGATTCTTGGTGAAGACAACTCTCATGCCAGGTGAGAGGCCTTCAATTGGGACTTTCTTGTCCATCTAGCCTTTAGGTACTTTCTTCTTAGTACCTTTGTGCTTAGAGCTTATTGATGACTGCCTAACACCAAACTTAGAATTGATGTTTGGGGACTCTGTAATGCTCGACACAGAAAGAGAAGGTCGGAACACTAGGTGTTGCATAATTATCTCTCTTTTAGAGGGAGAATTGGGGTGAGGCATCTTGAACAAGATGTGATCCTCCCCTAATTGTAAGGTCAGTTCTCCCTTTGCCACATCAATGATAGCATTGGCTGTGGCTAGGAAAGGTCTTTCAAGGATGACACAGTCATCCTCATCCTTTCCTATATCCAAGACTATGAAGTTTGCAGGGATGTAGTAGTTTTCAACTTTAACCAAGACACCCTCCACTAAGCCATATGGCTTCTTCATGGTCTTGTCTGCCATCTCTAATGAGATGTGTGCAGCTTGTACCTCAAGGATTCCCATATTCTCCATTACAGAGAGTGACATGTGGTTAATGCTTGACCCTAGGTCACACAGAGCCTTTTCAAAGGTCATAGTGTCTATGGTGCAAGGGATCAGAAAGCGTCCAGGATTTGGAAGCTTCTGAGGTAGCTCTTGTTGAACCAAAGCATGGAGTTCTTTGGTAAGCAGTAGAGGTTCTTCCTCCAGAGGATTTATACCAAAATATCTTAATATTCAGCTTCATTAGAGCTCCTAAGAAACAAGCAACTTGCTCTTCCCTAGTGTCTTCATCCTCATCTGAGGACGAGTAGTCATCAGAACTCATACACTGCAGAAGTGCATTCAAAGGAACATCTATGGTCTTTATAGTTTCCTTTCGTTCTGAGATAGAGGGTTCTTGAGTGGACTTTCAGCACTCAAAGGGTGTGCTTTCACTGGCATTCAATGCCAGCTCTGTCAGCTTATTAGGCATTGAACGCCCTTGCTGTCCACCTTGACTGGCGTTAAACGCCAGTCCCTCTATGCTTTTGGGGGTTGAACGCCTAGCAGGGATGTTCTTGCTGGCGTTCAACGCCAGCTTCCCTGAGTGAGTGGGCGTTGAATGCCCAGTGAGGGGTTCCTCAATAGCGTTCAACGCCAGAAAGCCTGCCTGGTTGAGCGTTCACCACTCACTGGCGTTCAGTGCCAGAAAGCCTACCTGGTTGCGCGTTGAATGCCCAGTGAAGAGTTCCTCACTGGCATTCAGCGCTAGAATTCCTGGGTATTTGGCCGTTGAACACCCAGCCAGTGCTCCCTGGCTGGTGTTCAACGCCAGCTCTGCTGCTAGGATGGGCATTAAACGCCCAGTGAGGGGTTCCTCACTGGCGTTCAGCACCAGGCTTGCTGCCATTATGGAAGTTGAACGTCCAGTGAAGGCTTCCTCACTGGCGTTCAACGCCTTTCCAATCTCTTCTATTTCGGCCTCTACCTCCATGGTTATGGCCTTGCACTCTTCTCTTAGATTTACCTTAGTGTTACTGAGAAGAGTGTCAGGAGGAGTCTCAAAGATCCTCTTGCTCAGTTGACCAACTTATACCTTCAAGTTTCTAATGGAGGACCTTGTTTCATTAATGAAACTATGAGTGGTCTTAGAGAGGTTGGAAACCAGAGTGACTAAGTCAGAGAAGTTCTACTTAGATGTTTCCATATTCCCTTGAGAAGATGGGAATGGTGGTCTGTTGTTGAACCTATTCTAGTTCTTTCCACCTTGATTGTTACTAAAACCTTGCTGAGGTTTCTGTTGATCCTTCCATGAAAGGTTAGGATGATTCCTCCATGAAGGATTGTAAGTGTTTCCATAGGGTTCTCCCATGTAATTGACCTCCTCCGTCGGGGTTGATCAAGATCATAAGCTTCTACTTCAGAAGAAGCTTCCTAAGTACTACCAGCTGTAGTTTGCATCCTAGTTAGATGCTGAGAGATCATGTTGACCTGTTGGGTCAAGATTTATTCTAAGCCAATATGGCATTTAGAGTTTCAACTTCGTGAACTCTTTTCTTCTGAGAGGTCCCATGGTTTGCCAATGAGTTCTCTAGCTTATGCAGGTGTTTTCTTCAAGTGGAGAGATTCACCTGCGGAGCTATCCAATGAAATCTTGGATATTTCAGATAGACCATCATAGAACACGCCTATGATGGACCATTCTGAAAGCATGTCAGGAGGACATCTCCTGATCAGTCGCTTATACCTTTTCCAAGTTTCATAGAGGGATTCACCTTCTCTTTGTCTGAAGGTTTGAACTTCCACTCTAATCTTGCTCATCCTTTAAGGGGGAAGGAACTTAGCCAGAAAAGTATTAACCAATTTTTTCCAAGAGTCAATGCTCTCACTCTTGGTTGGGCATCCAACGATAACTTAGCTCTGTCTCTTATTACAAAGGGAAAGAGCATAAGCTTGTAGACTTCAGGATTAACTCCATTAGTCTTTATAGTATCACAGATTCGTAAGAATTCAGCTAAAAACTAATGTGTATCTTCCATTGGAAGTCCATGGAATTTGCAGTTCTACTGTAAAAGAGAGACTAATTGAGGCTTAAACTCAAAATTGTTAGCTCCAATGGCAGGTACAGAGATGCTTCTGCCATAAAAGTCAGAGGTAGTCATGGTAAAATAAGCAAGAACCTTTCTGGCATCACCTTCAGGTTTGGCCATGTCCTCTCTTTCTTGTTTAAAACTTTCTGAAAGGTCTCTTCCAGAGTATTGTGCTTTAGCTTGTTGTAAACATCTCCTTAGAGTTTTCTCAGGTTCAGGATCAGGAGTATTGTGCTTTGAAAAAAGATTGAATTTTAAAATTTGTAGTTTAGAAAAGATAAGATAGGAAATTAAAAAGATTTGAAAAAGATTTAAAAAAGATAAGATTTTGAAATTTGATTTTGAAAAAGATTTAGTTTTAAAGTTTAAAATTTGAAAAAGACAAGATAAGATTTTAAAATTTTGAAAAAATATAAGAAAAAGATAAGATTTTTGAAAAAGATATGATTTTTATTTTTGAAAAGATTTTATTTTTGAAAACTTGACAACTAAGATATAATAAGATAAAAATTTTGAAATTAAAATCTGAATTTTTATGGTTAATTTTCAAAAATTAAGTGAAAAAAAATAAAAATAGAAACGATATATAATTTTTTATTTTTTGAATTTAATGATGAAAGAGAAAAACACAAAAAGACACAAAGTTTAAAATTTTTAGATCTAATGCCCCTATTTTTTCAGAAATTTTGGAGGAAAACACTAAGGAACACCAAACTTCAAAATTTTAAGATCAAAACACAAAAAGGACTCAAGAACACTTTGAAGACTAACAAGAACACAAAGAACAAGACTCAAAGACTCAAAGAACACAAGAATATAAAATGAACACTAAACTTAAAATTTTTAGAAAACCAAACTTAAATTTTCAAAAAACAAAAGAAAAATAACAAGAAGACACCAAACTTAAAAACTTGACACAAGATTTAACTAAACAAATATTTTTGAAAAACTTATAGAAATAAATACTTAAAGGAACAACAATTACCAAGAACATAAGCACAAGGCTCTAACCAAAATATTTTTGAAAAGCTTTTTGATTTTTTAGAAAAATTGAAGAAGAAGAAAATAAAAATAAAAGACTCAACAAGAACACAAGACTCAAACGAATAACAAATATTAAACAAAGAAAAGAAAAATATTTTTGAAAAAGGTTTTTAATTTTTGAAAATTAGAAAAGAAGAAGGCAAAAATTAAAAGACTCAATTATGAATGATAAAGAAACAAAAATAAAAATTACCTGATCTAGGGAGCAAGATAATCTGTCAGTTTGTCCAAACTCAACAATCCCCGGCAACAGCGCCAAAAACTTGGTAGCACGAATCCCCACACCTTCGTACTGTTGTACCAGCAAGTGCACTGGGTCGTCCAAGTAATACCTGAGCAAGTCAGGGTTGATCCCACGAGGATTGTGGTTTAAAGCAAGCTATGGTTATCTTGCAGGTCTTAGTCAGGCAAATCAGAAGGTCATTGGTTTGAAGTTGTTAGAGTAATGTATGTTAAGAATACTGAATTGGAATCTATGATAGGAATAGAGTTGAGAGTTGGAGTTGCTTTGTCTTTCTGAATTAACTCTGGTACTACTGTCTTCTTTACTTGTGAATGATTTTTTTCTATGACAGGCTGTATGTGATCAAAGCGATTGTCCGTGGTCATTGATCTCCTCTGCTCCAGATCAAACGCCATTGCCCGTGGTCATTCAATCTGATGGAGGGTGAAGCTCTAGCAGTTCATTCTCTTGGCGATCCTACTCAAAATGCCACAGACAAGGTCAAATCTTCCGGATCAGAGAACGCTGCTTCTATGGATTCTAGCCTATACCACAGAAACCTTAATGTCCCTGGAAATTAGCTGAATTGGTGTCTCAAGAAGTCCCCAACGAAGTCATGGATTAGTCGTCTAAGAAATGTATAAACATAGCTGTTAGTTCGTACTTTCTAGCCACATATTCACACAAACCCAAGTAGACGCGGGTGTTTGTCAGGCACATTCGTCTTAATGTGATGAAAAGAGCTGATTGTCTTATCATCCTATTCACCATGATGAAGATCGGATATACATCTTAAAAGTAAATCAAACACGGATCGAAGAAGAAACAGTAATACTTTTATTAATTCATAGGACTCAGCAAGGCCCCTCTCCTCAACATAGGAGGTTTAGAAACTCATACTGAAAGTAAAATACAAAGTAAAACTCAAAAATAGCATAAAGGTTTTTGATCCTCTTCTGAATGATTATGTAAAAATAACTTTAAATACTAAACGGATGACTAGTAAAGGTAAAATAGTATATTTAGTGCTAAAATCCACTTTTAGGGCCCACTTGGTGAGTGTTTAGGCTGAGCTTTGATGAGATCCACGTGCTATGAGGTCTCTTGGGCATGGAACACCAGCTAGGGGGTCCTTATTGGACGTTTGGATGCTGGTCTCTGCTTTTGGGTGCTGGACGCTTGGAAGGGTGCAGGAAGCTGGCGTTGGACGCCAGTTTTGGAACTTCTAATCCGAAGCAAACAATAAACTATTATATATTGCTGGAACGCTCTAGAAGTCAGCATTCCATAGCCATCGAGAGCGCTCCATTTGGACTTCTGTAACTCTAGAAAAGCTCTTCCAAGTGCAGGCATGTCAAATCCGGACAGCATCTGCAGTGCTTTCTCTGTCTCTGAATCAGACTTTTGCTCCAACTCCTCAATTTCAGCCAGAAAATACCTGAAATTGTACAAAAACACAAAAACTCATAGTAGAATCCAAAAATGTGAATTTAACCCTAAAACCTATAAAATTTTAATAAAAACTAAATAAAATACACTAAAAACTATATGAAAATGATGCAAAAAAGCGTATAAAATATCCGCTCATCACCTTCCTCTTACTGTTTTGAGGCTGAGTGTTTAGGATACTCACTAATTAAAGAGCTTGGCACTCTTCTCTTATCTGTTCAGACAAGTGCTATCTAGCTTGACTCAACTGTGCCTCTATATTCTTGTTAGAGGCTCGGGCTTCTTGCAACATCTCTTGCAATTTCAACGTTTGTTTTGCAAGGGAGTGCATTTGCTCGGTTAATGACTCACTTTGCTCAGGAGTGTCTGACTCAGTGAATACTGTCTTAACCTCTCCTTTCATTGAAGTCTCAATAGCTGAGTACAGATGCTGATTGTTGGCAACTGTCTCAATGAGCTCGTGAGATTCCTCAATTGTCTTTCTCACTTGGATTGAACTACCAGCAGAATGATCTAAGGACATCTTAGCCATATCTGTTAGTCCGTAATAGAAGATGTTTAACTTTACCCATTCTAAAAATATTTCAGTAGGGCATTTCCTTAGCATCATCTTGTATCTCACCCAAGTATCATAAAGGGATTCAATCTCCTTGTTTGAAGCCTTGGATGTCCAGTCTCAACTAAGTCAGCTTCCATGGAGGAAAGTATTGATTCAAAAACTTGTCCACCAGTTGATTCCATGTTTTCAAGCTAGACTTGGGTAGGTTATCTAACCACCTCTTTGTTTGGTCTTTAATAGCAAAGGAAAAAAGCGTCAATCTGTAGACATCCTGGTCTACTCCCTCAGTGTATATTGTGTCAGCTAATTGCAGCAATTCCACAAGGAATTCCATGGGCTCTTCTTATGGAAGTCCATGAAGTTTGCATTTTTGCTGCACTAGAATGATTAACTGTGGGTTGAGCTTAAAGTTAGCTACTCCAATAGGAGGTATGCTAATGCTGCTTTCATAGAAGTTAGGAGTGGGGGCTGTATAAGACCCTAAAATTCTTCTGAACTTTTCATCCCCATTCGGGATCAGGGTGAACTCTTCCTATTCTTGTACACTAAGTCAAAAAATAAGAAAGTGGGAAGGTGTGTGTCTCTATATCAGATTATAGAGCACTTCCAATAAGATGTCTTGAGAAGACAAGAAGAATGGAGGTAGAGGGAAAGTGATGAAATTTTTCTTTTTTGAAATTAAATTTTTTTTGAAAATTAAATAAATAAATAGAATAAAAATGGAAAACTAATTTTGAAAATAAAAGAAATAATTAAGAAATTTTCGAAAATTAGAAGAGAGAGGAATTACTTAATAAGTTTTGAAAAAGAAGAGAGAGAACAAGTAACTAATTAAGAAAGATTTGAAAATAAGATAAGATAGAAGATTAGAAAAGATTTAATTTTAAAATTTAAAAGATAAGATATAAAAGGTTTTGAATTAAAAAGAAGATAAGTTAGGTAAGAAAGATAAGATAAGAAAGAATCAAATTTTAAAAGAAAAGAATTGAAAAGAAGTTGAAGAAGATAAGATTTGAAATTTGAATTTCGAAAAAGATTTGATTTTGAAATTTGAAATTTGAATTTTAAATTTTGAATTTTGAAATTTGAAATTTAAAATTTTGAAAATTGAATTTTGAAAACATGAATTTTGAAATTTTGAATTTTAAATTTTGAAATTTGAAGTTTGAAAACTTGAATTTTGAAATTTTGATTTTGAATTTTGAAATTTAAAATTTGAATTTTTGAAAATTGAATTGAATTAAGATAAGATAAGAAATTGAAATTTGAATTTTGAAAAATATTTGATTTTGAAATTTGAAATTGATTTAAGATGAGATAAAGATTTTGAAAATTTGAATTTTAAAATTTGAAATTTAAATCAAGATAAGATAAAGATTTGAAAAAGATTCAATTTTTGAAAAGATTTGATTTTGAATTTCAAATTTAAGATAAGATAAGATAATAATTTGAAACTTAATGAAAGATAACTAAAGATAAGATAAGATTTGAAAAGTTTTGAATTTTAAAATTTAAAAGAAAGATGAGATAAGAAAGAATCAAATTAAAATAAAGATATGATAAGATATAAAAAGATAAAATTTGAATTTTGATTTTTGAAATTAAGATAAGATAATGATTTTGAAATTAAAATTTGAAATTTTCGAAAATAATTGTAAAATAAAGATAGAAAAGATATTTTTTTATGTTTGTTAGCTTAGAGACTGGTACTAAAATTTCAGTCTCTATCTTAAAAATTTCAGTATTTTAGTACCTCCAAAAAGTAGGGAGACAAGGACTGAGACGGAGACAGTAATTTAAATAACAATTTATTTCTAAAATACCCTCATTCTAATTATCTAATTCCTAATTTGTCCTTTTGAGTAAATCAAATAATTAGGGTTTTCTTCTAATATAATTTCAAACGCAGACCTTGGAGCTCGAAGACCCTGAAGCTGCTGCCGCTTCCCATCACCGCCTGCAAGACCACTACCTCGTCATCGCAATCGTCGAACCACCGTGAGCAAGGTTAGTCGCCGTCACACCTTCATCTTCGTAGGCATATTTTTCAGTTCATGGTATCCTCGTGAAGCCTCTGTTTCTCTTCTCTTCTCCTTCAGTTTTGCATTTTGCTTGTCGTCTCTTCTTGTCTCTTTCACATTTGTGTTAGTTTTTATTGCAGTTTTATAGAAGTTGTATGGAGTTATATGATTTTTTATTGAAAAGTCCTACTACTCTGCTTGTTAAAATTTTTGGTAAATTTCAGCGCCTTCTGCAGATTGTCTTCTGTTTCGGTATTTTCTGCTTTTGTTTCTTGCAAAATTTAAATTTGTGTTCTAGTGAACTTAGTTTTGTGTGCTGATTTCTTGTTGAAACTAAAATGTCCTATATTATTAATTGTCGCAAGATGAACATTTTTGCTTCTTCTTCCACTAAATCAAAACAAAACATAATCCAATAAAAAAGCTAAAGTGAATAATCCAATGAATACTATACATGTATTGTGCTTTAGAACCCCTCTTGATAAGAAAAACAGAAAAAGAACACAATTTTCTTATAACTGAGACATGGATTATCGGCAGAACAAAAAAAACATGACTTTGATATAATGAGATGTGTTCGCTGAGTGAATAGAAAGAAAAGGCGGCTTACAAGGAAGGAGAGAAGGAATCAGGGTTGTGCGGCGTCACAAAGAGAAAGGAAGAAAGTGGTTGAAGAAGCTTCAAAAAACAAGATCTTTAGGTTTGAGTTAGGCATTGAAGGAGTCAGAGTTTGATAGAAGCAGTCGCCACTTCTGAGTTCGGAATAACCAATGCTCTTCTCTTTTGTTTGTATTTCATTCTGACTTGTGCGAATCACTTCAAGAGAATAATCTCAGTAATTTTATGGTAATGTATTTTTTTTTAAAGAAAAATATATCATTTTTATACTAAAATTCTGCAAACCCTACATGAATTTGGTTATAGATTACAAAATCATTGATACGTGAACGAATAAGAAGTATTTATTTATTTATGTATTATACTAAAAGGAGGAAAAAATATTTTTGTATCTCAAAATTATAATATCATAATAATATGTATTATTATGTCTTGTTGGTGGTTTTATAATTTTATTCAATGAGATATGTTTGAGTAATGAATAACAGAATTTGTGTGATTTTTAATAATATTGAACTGTAAACTTTGCTGGAATTGGATATGGAGGTGTGCTCAACTGCTCATACTCATAATAGGTGCAGAGTAAATTTAAATTAAAGCTTCATAATAAGTGCATTTCGTATTCAAGAACACGAAATTGTGCATACTCAAGTTTAGATTTTGATTTGATTAAATTGAATGTTTATGCTTACTTTATATGAAATAATTTTGTTAGGAAAGAATGGAGCGGACGGAGATTATTAAACGATGTGTTTCTTTTTATGAAACGATGAGATCGAAGCATGATAATTTGATGTTTAACTTTGTTATTACATTATTTGTGTACTTTACGAATAGAAGTCGTGGGGAAGTGTCATTAGGCAAAAGAATGAATACTAGAATTAGACGAGATGCTTTAGAGCGTATTATTGGTGAGGGTGATAGGAATTGTATTTGGGATTTGAAAATGAACACAAATGCCTTTGCTAATTTGTGCGAGTTGCTTCAAGTCCAAGGAGGACTTTGTGAGGATGGACAAGTAAGCTTGCCAGAACAAGTTGCAACTTTTTTAATTATCTTAGCTCATCACAAGAAAAATCGTAGTCTACAAGTTAGATTTTGTAGGTCTGGGAAACAGTTAGTAAGTATTTCAAAAAGTTTTTAAAGGCTATTATACGTATGCAAAACTTGTTATTCGCCAAGGCCTCACCGGTTGAAGAGGATCGCATAGACCCAACAAGGAGAAAGTTTAAGGTAAATCTAAATGGATTATGTATGTAATTTGTTTTAAGCATGGAAGGATTGTCTATCTAAAAGTTGTAATTTTCTATGAATTATAGGGTTGCTTGGGAGCATAATGAGCGGATAATTTAGACGCTTTTTGGCATTATTTTTAGGTAGTTTTTAGTAGGATATAGTTACTTTTAGGGATGTTTTCATTGATTTTTATGCTAAATTCACATTTCTGGACTTTACTATGAGTTTGTGTGTTTTTCTGTGATTTTAGGTATTTTCTGGCTGAAATTGAGGGACCTGAGCAAAACTCTGATAAAAGGCTGACAAAAAGACTGCTGATGTTGTTGGATTCTGACCTCCCTGCACTTGAAATGGATTTTCTAGAGCTATAGAACTCCAAATTAGCGCTCTCAACGGCGTTGTAAAGTAGACATCCAGAGCTTTTTAGCAATATATAATAGTCCATACTTTATTCGAGATTAGACGACGCAAACTGGCGCTCAACGCCAGTTCCATGTTGCATTCTGGAGTCAAATGCCAGAAACACGTCACGAACCAGAGTTGAACGCCAAAAACACATTACAACTTGGCGTTTAACTCCAAAAGAAGCCTCTGCATGTGTAAAACTCAAGCTCAGCCCAAGCACACACCAAGTGGGCCCCGGAAGTGGATTACTGCATCAATTATTTACTTCTGTAAACCCTAGTAGCTAGTCTAGTATAAATAGGACATTTTACTATTGTATTAAACGTCTTTTGACTATTCGGTCTTTGACCAAATCTTTGGATGTTTAGTTCTTAGACCATGGGGGCTGGCCATTCGGCCATGCCTGGACCACCATCACTTATGTATTTTCAACGATGGAGTTTCTACACATTATAGATTAAGGGTGTGGAGCTCTGCTATACCTCGAGTTTTAATGCAATTACTACTATTTTCTATTCAATTTAGTTTATTCCTGTTCTAAGATATTCGTTGCACTTCACCATGATGAATGTGATGATCCGTGACATTCATCATCATTCTCACCTATGAACGCGTGACTGACAACCACTTCCGTTCTACCTTAGACCGGGCGCATATCTCTTGGATTCCTTAATCAGAATCTTCGTGGTATAAGCTAGAATTGATGGCGGCATTCATGAGAATCCGGAAAGTCTAAACCTTGTCTGTGGTATTCCGAGTAGGATTCAGGGATTGAATGACTGTTACGAGCTTCAAACTCGCGATTGTTGGGCGTGATGACAAGCGCAAAAGAATCAATAGATTCTATTCCGACATTATCGAGAACCGACAGATGATTAGCCGTGCCATGACAGAGCATTTGGACCTTTTTCACTGAGAGGATGGGATGTAGCCATTGACAACGGTGATGCCCTACATACAGCTTGCCATGGAAAGGAGTAAGAAGGATTGGATGAAGGCAGTAGGAAAGCAGAGATTCAAAAAGAGCACAGCATCTTCATACGCCTATCTGAAATTCCCACCAATGATTTACATAAGTATTTCTATCTTTATTTTCTGTTTATTTATTATTATTATTCGAAAACTTCATAATCATTTATTATCCGCCTAACTGAGATTTACAAGATGACCATAGCTTGTTTCATACTAACAATCTTCGTGGGATCGACCCTTACTCACGTAAGGTTTATTACTTGGACGACCTAATGTACTTGCTGGTTAGTTGTGCGGAGTTGTGAAGAAAGTGATGAGTTAGTAAATGCGCATACCAAGTTGAATGCCATTGTTAGAGATCATAATTTCGTGCACCAGAGCATTAGATGGAACTTATATAGAGGTGACAGTCCCTGAGTCTGATAAGTCAAGATATCGAACAAGGAAGTGTAAAATATGTACTAATGTCCTAGGAGTGTATAACCGAGATATGAGGTTTGTTTATGTACTTAGTGGATGGCAGGGATCGGCATCTGATTCAAGAATACTTCGAGATGTAATCACTCGTGGTAATAGTCTCAAAATACCTCATGGTAATATCTAATTTATAAGTCATAAGTTAGATTTTGACATTAAGCTTGACTGCACAGTAGTAGAGCTTATTTTGTTTGTATGTAATGTTTATAGGTAATTACTATTTAGTAGATGCGGGTTACACAAATGGTCCTGGGTTCCTAGCACCATATAGAGGCACTCACTATCATGTTAGAGAGTGGGTTCAAGGAACACGTGCACCTCGCAACTAACAGGAGTATTTTAATAGAAAGCATTCTTCTGCTAGAAATGTCATAGAGCGATGCTTTGGGTTACTTAATAACAGATGGTCAATTTTAAGAAGTCCTAGCTTTTACCCTATAAAAACACAAAATCAGATCATAATTGCTTGTTGTCTGTTGCAAAATTTTATTCGGAAGAACATGGATATGGATCTGGAAGAGCAAACTAGCTTCTTAGATGAATTACTGCCCGTCGGAGAGGAAGCACTAGATGAGTTTATCAATGTGGTTGAAAATACGAATGAGTGGACACAATGGCGTGACAACATTGCAATTGAGATGTACAAAGAGTGGCAAACTAGTCGTACAGAATAGGAAAGCTTATAGGCCCAACTTGAATCTCCTTGTTTAATTTGGCATGAAACTTGTGATGTAATAGCTAAATTTGTGTTTGCAAGACTTACTATTGTGTTATTAGACTTTTTGTCATTGAAATTTTTAAATGGATATTGTAAGGCTTGTTTGTGATATTCATAATTATTAATATGACTAATTATTATGTTGTTTGATGTAATTTGTTAGTCTTCTATTATCATAAGCGATGTTTGATTTTATTGGATTATACAACTTATTGCATGTTACATTTCTTCTTAGGTGACAGTGGACAAACACATGTGGACTGATGAAGAAACTGAAGCATTTGTTAGTTTCATGGAGGAGTGTGTTGTTGACGGTTTGAAAGCTGAATGTGGACAATTCAAACCAAGAACTTTTCAAAAATTAGCCTTGAAGATGTTGGAAGCATTGCCAACTTATACGGTAACTACCAAGCATTGCAAGAATAAGCATAGGCGACTGAAGGAGAAGTATCAATATGCGTCTAAGATGCTGGCATACAGTGGATTTGGGTGGAATTCTGATAAACAGTGCGTAGATGTTGACAGTAGAGATGTTCTTGATGCGTGGATGAAGGTCGTTAACAAACTTACTTGAAATTATTTTATTAGTGACTTTAGAATACGTATACTAACTTCTGTAAGATTCATCACAGGCACACCCAACCAAATTTTATACTCTTGGTAAGCCATTCCCTTTGTTCCACCGATTAGAGGGTATATTCAGAAAGGATCGAGCCACGGGTTCAGGTGCAGTCAGTGGTTTTGACGCACAGGAGCAAGTTCAAGAGGAGGAGGAAGATCATTGTCCAAGTTTGGACGATTTTCGAATGTCAGCAAATGTAAGTTTTCATGAAGGACAAGGAGCAGGTTCACACTCTGATGCTTGTGCAGCTAGCGGAAGGCATTCGGAAAAGAAGCGGAAGCAAAATGATATTCTAGAGAGGATGGTTGAACAGGTGCAATTTTTGACTGCTGAACAAGGAAGGAATGCACAAGTTCTTGCTGATGCTATATCTGGGGTGAATGAGAAGTTCATGGTCGGTGAGAAGCTTGAACAGCTTGGATTCGATAATGATGAGCAGGTGCAGGTTACGGTGAAGTTTGCTAATAATGCACAGATGGAGAAGGTTTTCTGGGGTTTGAAGGATTCTTGATGAGCGGATAATTTATACGCTTTTTCGCATTGTTTTTAGGTAGTTTTTAGTATATTTTATTCACTTTTTATTATGTTTTCATTAGTTTTTATGCAAAAATCACATTTTTGGACTTTACTATGAGTTTGTGTGTTTTTCTATGATTTCAGGTATTTTCTGGCTGAAATTGAGGGACCTGAGCAAAAATCTGATTCAGAGGCTGAAAAAGGACTGCAGATGCTGTTGGATTCTGACCTCCCTGCACTCGAAATGGATTTTCTGGCGCTACAGATGCCCAATTGGCGCTCTCTCAATTTCTTTGGAAAGTAGACATCTTGGGCTTTCCAGCAATATATAATAGTCCATACTTTGCTCGAGTTGTGATGACATAAACTGGTGTTTAACGCCAACTTTCTACCCTATTCTGGCGTTAAACGCCAGAAACAGGATACAAGCTGGAGTTAAACGCCCAAACTGGCACAAAAGCTAGAGTTAAACGCTAGGAATAGCCTCTACATGTAAAAGCTTCATTGCTCAGCCCAAACACACACCAAGTGGATCCCGAAAGTGGATTTCTACACTATCTATCTTAGCTTACTCATTTTCTGTAAACCTAGGATACTAGTTGAGTATAAAAACTACTTTTAGAGATTCATTCTGTACCTCATGACATTTTATATCTGAATTTGTATCTTCTACGGCATGAGTCTCTAAACCCCATGGTTGGGGGTGAGGAGCTCTGCTGTGTCTCAATGGATTAATGCAATTATTTCTGTTTTCTATTCAATCATGCTTGATTCTATTCTAAGATATTCACTCGCACTTAAACATGATGAATGTGATGATCCATGACACTCATCACCATTCTCAACCTATGAACGCGTGCCTGACAACCACTTCCGTTCTACCTTAGATTGAGTGTTTATCTCATGGGTTCCTGGTTCACGAATTTAACTACCTCTCCTGAGAAGAGAGCGTTCAATCCGTGAATCTAGAGTCTTCGTGGCATAAGCTAGAATCGATTGGCAGTCTTCCTGAGATCCGAAAAGTCTAAAACTTGTCAGTGATATTCCGAGTAGGATCTAGGATGGGATGACTGTGAAGAGTTTCAAACTCACGAACGTTGGGCATAGTGATAGATGCAAAAGGATCACTGGGTCCTATTCTAACACAAGTGAGAACTGACAGATGATTTGCCATGTACATGGACTATTTTCACTGAGAGGACAGATGGTAGCCATTGACAATGATGATCCACCAATATACAGCTTGACATAGAAGAAGCCTTGCGTGCGTGAAGAAGAAGACAGTGGAAAAGCAGAGATTCAGAAGACAGAGCATCTCCAAAACCTCAACATGTTCCTCATTACTGAATCACAAGTACTTTTTATTCCATGCTATTTACCATCTATAAACAAAATCATTTTTATCATTAATCTCCTGACTAAGAGTTACAAGATAACCATAGCTTACTTCAAGCCGACAATCTCCGTGGGATCGACCCTTACTCACGTAAGGTATTACTTGGACGACCCAATGCACTTGCTGGTCAGCTGCACGAAGTTATGTATCACGATTTTGTGTACCAAGTTTTTGGTGCCGTTGCCGGGGATTGTTCAAGTTTGGACAACGGACAGTTCATCTTGTTGCTTAGATTAGGAATAATTTATTTTTGTTGGTTTAGAATCACTAGAATTGCATCTTCTATTTTCCTTTCAAAAATCTTTCAAAAATACTATTTTTCTTTATTAATTTTTACTTCTTATTTGAGTCTTCTGTTTGAGTTTAGTTTCATATTTTAAGTTTGGTGTCAATCGCATTCTTTATTTTTATTTTCCTTTAAATTTTTGAATTGCATGTTCCTATTTGTTCTTCATATTTTCAAATTTGTGTTCATTGTTCTTTCTTGATCTTTAAGTTGTTCTTGTTTAATTTTCCTGTTTGATCTTTAGTTTTTCTTGTTCTGTGTCTTTTCTTATTTTTCTTGTGCATTTTCAAATTATCAGTATTCAAAAAAAAATTTTATATGTCAAATACTTTTTTCAAAAACACATTAACTTTATAGCTCAGTTGGCTAGAGTGTTGTGCTTATGTTCTTGGTAATTGGGTATCTTCCTTTTAAAACGTTTTCAAAAATAATTTTTCTTTGATTAAATCTTGTGTCAAACTTTTAAGTTTGGTGCTCTCTTGTTATTTTTCTTTAATTTTCGACAATTTATTTTTAGTTTTCTAAAAATATGAAGTTTGGTGTTCTTTTTATGTTCTTGAGTCTTTGAATTTTGTTCTTGTTGTTCTTGTGTGTCTTCAAGGTGTTCTTGAGTCTTCTTTGTGTTTTGATCTTAAAATTTTTAAGTTTGGTGTTCCTTGGTGTTTTTCCTCCAAAATTTTCGAAAACAAGGAGCATTAGATCTAAAAATTTTAAGTCTTGTGTCTTTTGTGTGTTTTTCTCTTTCCTCATAAAATTCAAAAATAAAAAAATATCATTTTCCTTTAATTGCTCATAATTTTCGAATTCATTAGGTTGATTTGGTCAAAATTTTTAAAATCATTTCTTTTTCAAAATCTTATCTTATCTTTTCTAATCTCAAATTTTAAAATCAAACCTTTTTCAAATCTTTTATTTTCTTTTATTTTATTTTATTTTCCTACAAGTATCCTTAATTTTAAGACATATTCTTTTTCAAAACTTCCTAACCGCTTTCTCTCTCCTCAATTTTCAAAAATCATATCCAAAATTTTTCAAATTTTTTAATTAATTAATTATTTTAGTTTTCAATTTTCTTTTATTTATTTTTCTAAATTTTTGAACCTATATTTAATTTTTTATTTATTTTATTTTACTTTCTTTTTAAATTTTCAGTATTCAAAAAAAAAGAAGAGGAATAATTATTTACAATCCAAATCATCTCCCTTTCTCCATCATGGACCTAAGTGGAAATGAACAGTCCAGAAAGACTCTAGGGTCATATGCTAACCCCACTACTGCTTTATATGGGGGTAGTATCTGTATACCCCCCATTAAAGCTAGTAATTTTGAGTTAAACCCTCAGCTTATTGTCATGGTGCAGCAAAATTGCCAGTATTCCGGTCTTCTATAAGAAAAACCTACTGAGGTTTTGGCACAATTCTTACAAATTGCTGACATAGTATGTGATATGGAAATTGATCAGGATGTCTACAGACTATTACTGTTTCCATTTGCTGTGAAAGATCAAGCTAAGAGGTGGTTAAATAACCAACCCACAGCAAGCATAAGAACATGGAAACAGTTGTCAGACAAATTTCTGAATCAATATTTCCCTCCTAAAAGGATGACACAGCTAAGGCTGGATATCCAAGGCTTTAAACAAGGGGATAATGAATCTCTTTATAATGCCTGGGAGAGGTACAGAGAGATGCTAAGGAAATGCCTGATGATTAGCTTCTTGACGGTTTAGAATTTCACTAATGAAATCTCATTGTAAAGTATAGTTTCTAAACCAAGCAATAATCCTTTCATACAAAAGATTGTTTGTCACAAGCAACAAACCCTAAATTTATAAACCGAAGTATTGAACCTCGGGTCGTTCTCCCTAGGAATTGTAATGAAGTGTCTTGTTATTGGTTATGAGTTATTTTAGGGTTTTTTGAGATTTTAGACAAGAAATAGAAATGGCAAGGAAAATAAACTAACAACTAACAAAGCTCTTGGCAAGATATGAGAACTAGAAGTCCTATCCTAGTTATCCTCCTCAATTGTGATAACAAATTGTCCATTACTCCCACTTAGTTAACCTCTAACCATGGAGGAAAGTCAAGTGGATGAATCAATTTGATTCCTCAAGTCCTAATCAACTCCTAAAGGAAAGACTAGCTTTAGAGGCATTCAAATCAATTAGCAACTTCTAATTATCAATCAACAAAGGAATTAGATACTTCAAGAGTCACTAATTACTCTACCTAGGCCAAAAGGAACAAAATCTATACTAAAATCAAACCAAGCATTTCATCAAACACTTGGAAGGCACAAAAGAAAAGCAAAGCAATATTGACAACAAGAATAGAATCTAACAACATTTATTGCAATGAATTAACAACAACAATTAAAAGAAACACATTTATTATGAATTACCTTTTATTGAATTGGAAGAAAGTAGAAGGAACAATACTAGATCTACAACAAAGTATAAGAACAACATAAAGAAAATTACAACAAAAGAATAGAAGAAGATGAGTGTAGCAACAAAGAATTGAGAGATAGAAGTGGAAGAAAGCAAAGATTAAAACCTAGATCTAAGAACTAAACCTAATCCTAATCCTAATCCTAGAGAGAAGTGAGAGCTTCTTTCTCTAGAAACTACTTCTAAACTAATCCTAATGAGTGGAAATGAACTAATGTCCCTTTGCTCTTCAATCCTTGGCTTTAAATAGCATCTTTGGTGCCAAAGTTGGTTGGGATTGGGCCCCACAACCCTTGAGAATTCGTTGGTCACGTTTTCATTAAAAAAATCATAAACCAGCACCGACGCGTACATGCACAGCACGCGTACGCGTCCATGGGGTGATTCGCAAGGTGCGCGCCAGCGCCAAGTGCGCGCGCGCGTCCATGGGCGTGTTCAACTTCTTTGCCTTTTCATGATTTCTCTACTTTGCATTCTTTCCTCTTCACTCCTTTGATCCATTCCTAGCCTTTTCAATCTAAAATCACTAACAAACACATCAAGGCATCTAGTGGAATCAAAGGTGAATCAAAATCATCAAGTTAAAGGCCTAAAAAGCATGTTTTCACATCTAAGCACATATAAGGAGACAATCACAAAACCATGCTATTTCATTGAATAAATGTGGGTAAAAGGTGATACAACCTCTTAAAATCAATACAAGATAAACCGTCAAAACGGGGTTTATCAATGCCCCTCTGAAATATTTTCAGAGTGGGTGCAGTTAGACATCTTCTACTACGGGCTTACAGAAAAAGCTCAGATTTCTCTAGACCACTCAGCTGGCGGATCTATACACATGAGAAAAATCATTGAAGAGGCTCAAGAGCTCATAGATACGGTTGCCAGAAATCAGCATCTGTACTTAAGTAATGAGTCTTTCATGAAAGAAGAAGCTAAGGCAGTATCCACTGACTTTAGTCCTCAAGAATAAGTTGCTGAACTCAATCAGCAACTATCTTCTATAACAAAACAGTTAGCAGAATTTAAGGAGATGCTACAAGAAACCAGAAATGATAATCATAATATGGAAAGACAATTGAAGCAGACAAAACAGTAATTATCAAAACAGATAACAGAAGAGTGCCAAGCAGTTCAATTAAGAAGTGGAATAACATTAAACACCTCAACTCAAAGTAGCAGAAAGCCAAGAAAAGAACAACTGACAGAGGATGAGCAAACTACTACCTAAAATCCCTCTGAGGACAATAAGAGCCCAGAGAGGAATGATTCTGGCATTCAAATGCCAGAAAAGGGTGAAAAACTGGCGTTAAACGCCCAGTCCATGTCCAGTTCTGGCGTTCAAATGCCAGAAAATGGTGGGAATTTGGCATTAAATGCCCATTCATTCCCCAATCCTAGCGTTCAAACGCCAATGAGGGATCATACACCTCCAAGTGTTGATAGTAACCCCTCTAAGAAGGCTTCTTCAACCACCTCTGTAGGAAATAAACTTGTAGCTACTAAGGTTAAAGAATACAAAGCCAAGATGCCTTATCCTCAGAAACTCCGCCAAGCGAAACAGGATAAACAATTTTCCCGCTTTGCAGACTATCTCAGGACTCTTGAAATCAAGATTCCATTTGCAAGGCACTTGAGCAAATACCCTCTTATGCTAAGTTCATGAAAGAGATCTTAAGTCATAAGAAGGATTGGAGAGAAACTAAAATATTTTTCTCACTGAAGAATGCAGTGCAATCATTCTAAAGAGCTTACCAAAGAAGCTTAAGGATCCTGGGAGCTTTATGATACCATGCACATTAGAGGGTACCTGTACTAAGACAGCTCTATGTGATCTTGGGGAAAGTATCAACCTAATACCTACATCCACTATCAGAAAGCTTGGCTTGACTAAAGAAGTCAAACCAACCCGGATCTATCTTCAACATGCTGATGGCTCCATTAAATACCCATCAGGCGTGATTGAGGACATGATTGTCACAGTTGGGTGATGAGCGGATAATTTATACGCTTTTTGGCATTGTTTTTAGCATTTTTTAGTATGATCTAGTTAGTTTTTAGTATATTTTTTATTAGTTTTTAGTTAAAATTCACTTTTCTGGACTTTACTATGAGTTTGTGTGTTTTTCTGTGATTTCAGGTATTTTCTGGCTGAAATTGAGGGTCCTAAGCAAAAATCTGATTCAGAGACTGAAAAGAACTGCAGATCTGTTGGATTCTGACCTCCCTGCACTCGAAGTGGATTTTCTGGAGCTACAGAAGCCCAATTGGCGCGCTCTCAACGGCGTTGGAAAGTAGACATCCTGGGCTTTCCAGCAATGTATAATAGTCCATACTTTGCCCGAGATTTGATGGCCCAAACCGGCGTTGCAAATCAGCCTCAGAATTCCCAGCGTTTAACGCTGGAACTGGCATAAAAATTGGAGTTAAACGCCCAAACTGGCATGAAAGCTGGCGTTTAACTCCAGAAAAAGTCTCTACACATGAAAGCTTCAATGCTCAGCCCAAGCACACACTAAGTGGACCCAGAAGTGGATTTTTACATCATTTACTCATTTCTGTATACCCTAGGTTACTAGCTTACTATTAATAGGATCTTTTGACATTGTATCTGTACCTCATGACACTTTACACGTTTCTTTGTGTACCTTCCACAGCATGAGTCTCTAAACCCCATGGTTGGGGGTGAGGAGCTCTGCTGTGTCTTGATGGATTAATGCAATTACTACTGTTTTTCATTCAATCATGCTTGCTTCCATTCTAAGATATTACTTGTTCTTAAACCGGATAAATGTGATGATCCGTGACACTCATCATCATTCTCAACTATGAACGTGTGCCTGACAACCACCTCCGTTCTACCTTAGATTAAGTAGATATCTCATGGATTCTTTAATTAGAATCTTCGTGGTATAGGCTAGAACTGATGGCGGCATTCAAGAGAATCCGGAAGGTCTAAACCTTGTCTGTGGTATTCTGAGTAGGATTCAATGATTGAATGACTGTGACGAGCTTCAAACTCCTGAGGGCTGGGCGTTAGTGACAGACGCAAAAGAATCACTGGATTCTATTCCGGCCTGATTGAGAACCGACAGATGGATAGCCGTGCCGTGACAGGGTGCGTTGAACATTTCCACTGAGAGGATGGGAGGTAGCCACTGACAACGGTGAAACCCTTGCATACAGCTTGCCATGGAAGGAGCCTTGCATGCTTGAAGAAGAAGACAGTAGGAAAGCAGAGATTCAGAAGATGGAGCATCTCCAAAACCTCAACCTGTTCCCCATTACTGCAAAACAAGTACTTATTTCATGTTCTTTTACTTTTTACAATCAACCTTGATAATTATTGATATCCTGACTAAGATTTACAAGATAACCATAGCTTGCTTCAAGCTGACAATCTCCGTGGGATCGACCCTTACTCACGTAAGGTATTACTTGGACGACCCAGTGCACTTGCTGGTTAGTTGTGCGGGGTTGCAAAAGTGTGATTGCAATTTCGTGCACCATTGGGCCATTTGCCTTTCCTACTGACTTTGTAGTTCTGAAGATGGAGGAACACAAGAGTGCAACTCTCATTCTAGGAAGACCTTTCCTAGCAACTAGACGAACCCTCATTGATGTCCAAAAAGGGGAAGTGACCTTGAGAGTCAATGAAGATGAGTTTAGGCTGAATGCTGTTGAAGCAATGAAGCATCCAGACACATCAAAGGACTGCATAAGCGTTGATATTATTGACTCCCTGGTAGAGGAGATCAATATGGCTGAGACTCTCGAATCAGAACTAAAGGATATCTTTAAAGATGTTCAGCTTGATCTGGAGGAACCAGAGGTAATAATAGAACCTCTGAAAACTCCTCAGGAAGGGGAGAAACCTCCTAAACCCGAGCTCAAACCATTACCACCATCCCTAAAATATGCATTTCTGGGAGAAGGTGACACTTTTTCTGTAATCATAAGCTCTGCTTTAGAGCCACAGGAAGAGAAAGCACTGATTCAGGTGCTAAGGACACAAAAGACAGCTCTTGGGTGGTCCATAAGTGATCTTAAGGGCATTAGCCCAGCCAGATGCATGCACAAGATCCTATTGGAGGATAATGCTAAGCCAGTGGTTTAACCACAGAGGCGGCTGAATCTAGCCATGAAGGAGGTAGTGCAGAAAGAGGTCCTAAATTACTGGAGGCTAGGATTATTTATCCTATTTCTAATAGCCCCTGGGTAAGCCATGTCCAAGTTGTACCCAAAAAGGGAGGCATGACAGTGGTTCATAATGAAAAGAATGAACTAGTTCCTACAAGAAGAGTTACAGGGTGGCGTATGTGTATTGACTACAGAAGGCTCAATACAGCCACCAGAAAGGATCATTTTCCTTTACCATTCATAGACCAGATGCTAGAAAGAATAGCAGGTCATGACTATTACTGCTTTTTGGATGGCTATTCAGGTTATAACCAAATTGCAGTGGATCCTCAGGATCAAGAGAAAACAGCATTCACATGTCCATCTGGAGTATTTGCCTACAGAAGGATGCCATTTGGTCTGTGCAATGCACCTGCAACCTTTCAGAGATGCATGCTCTCTATCTTCTCTGATATGGTGGAAAAATTTTTGAAAGTCTTTATGGATGACTTCTCAGTATTTGGAGACTCATTCAGCTCCTGTCTTGATCATCTAGCACTTGTTCTGAAAAGGTGCCAAGAGACTAACCTGATTTTAAACTGGAAAAAATTTCACTTTATGGTGACTAAAGGAATTATCCTTGGGCATTAAATTTCGAACAAAAGAATAGAGGTGGATCAAGCTAAAGTAGAGGTAATTGAAAAATTACCTCTACCTGCCAATATTAAGGCAATCAGAAGCTTTCTGGGGCATGCAGGATTCTATAGGAGGTTTATAAAGGATTTTTCAAAAATTGCAAAACCTCTTAGCAATCTGCTAGCTGCTGACACGCTATTTGTCTTTGACATGGAGTGTCTGCAGGTGTTTGAGACTCTGAAAGCTAAATTGGTCACAACACCTGTCATTTCAGCACCAGACTGGACATTACCATTTGAATTAATGTGTGATGCCAGTGACCATGCTATGGGTGCAGTACTAGGACAGAGGCATAACAAGCTTCTACACGTCATTTACTATGCCAGCTGTGTTCTAAATGATGCACATAAAAATTACACAACCACAGAAAAAGAGCTGCTTGCAGTGGTTTATGCCATTGACAAGTTTAGATCCTATTTAGTAGGATCAAAAGTGATTGTGTACACTGACCATGCTGCTCTTAAATATCTACTCACAAAGCAGGATTCAAAACCCAGACTCACAAGATGGGTGTTGCTTCTGCAAGAGTTTGATATAGAAATAAGAGACAGAAAAGGGACATAAAACCAAGTGGCTGATCATCTGTCCTAGATAGAACCAGTAGAAGGGGCGTCCTTCCCCTCTATTGAGATCTCTGAAACCTTCCCAGATGAATAACTCTTTGCCATTTAGGAAGTACCGTGGTTTGCAGACATTGCAAACTATAAAGCGGTAAGAAGCAAACAAAAAAATTAATTACTGATGCATAGTACTACTTATGGGATGAACCATATCTCTTTAAGAGATGTGCACATGAAATGATCTGTAGATGTGTGCCCAAGTAAGAGGCACAGAAGATCCTATGGCATTGCCATGGGTCACAATATGGATGACATTTTGGAAGTGAGCAAACAGCCACTAAGGTCCTCCAATGTGGCTTCTACTAGCCTACTCTCTATAAAGACTCCCGAGAGTTTGTACGTAACTGTAACAGTTGCCAGAGAGCTGGTAATTTGCCTCATGGTTATGCCATGCCTCAGCAAGGGATCTTAGAGATTGAGTTGTTTGATGTATAGGATATTGACTTCATGGGGCCTTTTGTACCATCATACTCAAACACTTATATTCTGGTAGAAGTGGACTATATATCTAAATGTGTAGAGGCAATTGCAACACCCACTAATGATACTAAGACAGTGCTAAACTTCCTCCAAAAACATATCTTTAGCATATTTGGTGTCCCTAGAGCACTAATCAGTGATGGAGGCACTCATTTCTGTAATAAACAGCTTTACTCTGCTATGGTCAGATATGGAATTAGCCACAAGGTGGCAACTCCATATCATCCACAGACAAATGGGCAAGCTGAAGTCTCTAATAGAGAACTAAAAAGAATCCTGGAACAGACTGTAATATCTCGTAGAAAGAATTGGGCAAAGAGCTT
The DNA here is from genome assembly GCF_003086295.3 of Arachis hypogaea. NCBI lineage: Eukaryota > Viridiplantae > Streptophyta > Magnoliopsida > Fabales > Fabaceae > Arachis > Arachis hypogaea. The sequence continues at coordinate 90,268,535 of NC_092038.1, read as the reverse complement.
GGATGATGCTCTATGGGCACACAGAACAGCATTCAAGACTCCTATATGGACTTCTCCATACCAGCTTGTGTATGGGAAGGCCTGTCACCTGCCCGTGGAACTGGAGCATAAAGTCTACTGGGCAACTATATTCCTAAACCTTGATGCCAAATTAGCTGGAGAGAAAAGATTGCTCCAGATGAATGAGCTAGAGGAATTCAGACTCAATGCTTTCAAAAATGCAAAAATTTACAAGGAGAAAGCAAAAAGGTGGCATGACAAAAAACTATCATCCAGAGTCTTTGAGCCATGACAAAAGGTTCTACTGTTTAACTCTAGGCTCAGACTATTCCCTGGAAAATTAAAATTCCAGTGGAGAGAACCATATGTGATTACAAGTGTGTCACCATATGGATATGTAGAGCTTCAGGATATTGACTCTGACAAAAAGTTCATTGTTAATGGACAGAGAGTCAAGCATTATCTTGAAGGAAATATTGAGCAAGAATGCTCAAAGCTAAGACTAAATTAAAGCTCAGTAAAGTCCAGCTAAAGACAATAAAGAAGCGCTTATTGGGAGGCAACCCAATCTTCTTTATCTATGTTAATTACTTTTTCATTTCATTTTCCATTGTTATTTTATGTTTTCTTTAGGTTGATGATCATGCGGAGTCATAAAAATAGCTGCAGAATTAAAGCAGAATAAAAAACAGCATCAAAAATAGCACACCCTGAAGGACAGACTTACTAGCATTTAAACGCCAGTAAAAGTAGCAGAATGGGCGTTAAACGCCCAGTCTGGCACCATTCTGGGCGTTTAACACCAGAAAGAAGCACCAGACTGGTGTTTAACGCCAGAAGGAAGCAACAAGCTGGCGTTTAATGCCAGAACAGAGCACCAAGTTGGCATTAAACGCCAAAAAGGGAAGAAAAGTTGGCGTTAAACGCCAAAAATAGGCTGCAACCTGGCGTTTAACGCCAGAATTACACTCTAAGGGCGTTTTGCACGCCTAAATGGAGCAAGGATGAGAAGTTCTTGACCCCTCAGGATCTGTGGACCCCACAGGATCCCCACCAACCTCAACTCATTCTCTCTTCCCCAGGGTCCCCACCTACCTCACCATTTAAATTCAAACCATTCCCCTCCCAAACCCACCCATTCACACACCTCCATCTTTTCTTTCTACTCCCTTCTTTCTTTTTTTGCTCAAGGACGAGCAAACCTTTTAAGTTTGGTGTGGAAAAAAGCGTTGCTTTTTGTTTTTCCATAACCATTTATGGCACCTAAGGCTGGAGAAACCTCTAGAAAGAGAAAAAGGAAGGCAGTTGCTTCCACCCCAAGTCATGAGAGATGGAGAGGTTCATCTCAAGGGTCCATAGTTCAATGGTAGAGCATTTGACTACAGATCAAAGAGCCATGAGGGAGGAGCAACAAAGACAAGGAAGAGACATAGAGGAGCTCAAGAGCACCATTGGTTCTTCAAGAGGAAGAAGACGCCACCCTCACTAAGGTGGACCCGTTCCTTAATCTCCTTGTCTATTTGTTTTTCTATTTTCGGTTTTGAGCTTTATGTTTGACTATGTTTTGTGTCTTTACTACATGATCATTAGTGTCTAGTGTCTATGCCTTAAAGTTATGAATGTCCCACAAATCCTTCACCTTTCTTAAATGAAAAATGTTCCTAATTACAAAAGAATAAGAAGTACATAAATTTCAATTTTTATCTTGAAATTAGTTTAATTATATTGATGTGGTGGCAATACTTTTTGTTTTCTGAATGAATGCTTGACAGTGCATATTTTTGATAGTGGAGTTTATGAATGTTAAATTTGTTGGCTCTTGAAAGAATGACGAAAAAAGAGAAATGTTATTGATAATCTGAAAAATCATAAAATTGATTCTTGAAGCAAGAAAAGCAGTGAATAACAAAGCTTGTGAAAAAAGGGAGTGGCGAAAATTAAAAGAAAAAGAAAGAAAAAGAAAAAGCAAGCAGAAAAAGCCAATCTCCCTTAAAACCAAAAGGCAAGGGTAAAAAGGATCCAAGGCTTTCAGCATTAATGGATAGGAGGGCCCAAGGAAATAAAATCAAGGCCTAAGCGGCTAAATCAAGCTGTTCCTAACCATGTGCTTGTGGCATGAAAGTACAGTTGAAAAACTTGATACTGGGTGGTTAAAGTCATGATCCAAAGCAAAAAGAGTGTGCTTAAGAACTCTGGACACCTCTAACTAGGGACTTCAGCAAAGCTAAGTCACAATCTGAAAAGGTTCACCCAGTTATGTGTCTGTGGCATTTATGTATCCGGTGGTAATACTGGAAAACAAAGTGCTTAGGGCCACGGCCAAGACTCATAAAGTAGCTGTGTTCAAGAATCAACATACTAAACTAAGAGAATCAATAACACTATTTTAATTCTGAGTTACCATAGATGCCAATCATTCTGAACTTCAAAGGAAAAAGTGAGATGCCAAAACTGTTTAGAAGCAAAAAGCTACAAGCCCCGCTCATCTAATTAGAATTAAGCTTCATTGATATTGTGGGATTTATAGTATATTCTCTTCTTTTTTATCCTATTTTGTTTTCAGTTGCTTGGGGACAAGCAACAATTTAAGTTTGGTGTTGTGATGAGCAGATAATTTATACGCTTTTTGGCATTGTTTTTAGGCAGTTTTTAGTATATTTTATTTACTTTTTATTATGTTTTCATTAGTTTTTATGCAAAAATCACATTTCTGGACTTTTTTCTGTGATTTAAGGTATTTTCTGGCTGAAATTGAGGGACCTGAGCGAAAATCTGATTAAGAGGCTGAAAAAGGACTGCAGATGCTGTTGGATTCTGACCTCCCTGCACTCGAAATGGATTTTCTGGAGCTACAGAAGCTCAATTGGCATGCTCTCAATTGCGTTGGAAAGTAGACCTCTTGGGCTTTCAAGCAATATATAATAGTCCATACCTTGTCCGAGTTGTGATGACGTAAACTGGCGTTTAACGCCAACTTTCTACCCTATTCTGGCGTTAAACGCCAGAAACAGGATACAAGCTGGAGTTAAACGCCCAAACTGGCACAAAAGTTAGAGTTAAATGCCAGGAATAGCCTCTACACGTGAAAGCTTCATTGCTCAATCTAAACACACACCAAGTGGGCCCCGGAAGTAAATTTCTGCACTATCTATCTTAGCTTACTCATTTTCTGTAAACCTAGGTTACTAGTTGAGTATAAAAACTATTTATAGAATTTCATTCAGTACCTCATGACATTTTAATCTGAATTTGTATCTTCTACGACATGAGTCTCTAAACCCCATGGTTGGGGGTGAGGAGCTCTGCTGTGTCTCGATGGATTAATGCAATTATTTCTGTTTTCTATTCAATCACGCTTGATTCTATTCTAAGATATTCACTCGCACTTAAACATGATGAATGTGATGATCCGTGACACTCATCACCATTCTCAACCTATGAACGTGTGCCTGACAACCACTTCCATTCTACCTTAGATTGAGTGTTTATCTCTTGGGTTCCTGGTTCACGAGTTTGACTGCCTCTCCTGACAACAGAGCGTTCAATCCGTAAATTGAGAGTCTTCATGGTATAAGCTAGAATTGATTGGCAGTTTTCTTAACATCCGAAAATTCTAAACCTTGTCTATGGTATTCCGAGTAGGATCTGGGATGGGATGACTGTGAAGAGCTTCAAACACACGAACGTTGGGCATAGTGACAGACGCAAAAGGATCACTGGGTCCTATTCTAATAGAAGTGAGAACCGACACATGATTAGCCATGTATATAGACCATTTTCACTGAGAGGACGAATGGTAGCCATTGATAACGGTGATCCACCAACATACAGGTTGCCATGGAAGAAGCCTTGCGTGCGTGAAGAAGAAGACAGTAGGAAAGCAGAGATTCAGAAGACAGAGCATCTCCAAAACCTCAACCTGTTCCTCATTACTGAATCACAAGTACTTTTTATTCCATGTTATTTACCATCCATAAACAAAATCATTTTTATCATTAATCTCCTGACTAAGAGTTACAAGATAACCATAGCTTGCTTCAAGCCGACAATCTCCGTGGAATCGACCCTTACTCACGTAAGGTATTACTTGGACAACCCAGTGCACTTGCTGGTCAGCTGTACGAAGTTGTGTATCACGATTTCATGTACCAAGTTTTTGGCGCCGTTGCCGGGGATTGTTCGAGTTTGGACAACTGACGGTTCATCTTGTTGCTTAGATTAGGAATAATTTATTTTTGTTGGTTTAGAGTCACTAGAATTGCATCTTCTATTTTCCTTTCAAAAATCTTTCAAAAATACTATTTTTCTTTATTAATTTTTAATTTTTCTTTGAGTCTTCTGTTTGAGTTTAGTTCCATATTTTAAGTTTGGTGTCAATCGCATTCTTTATTTTTATTTTCCTTAAAATTTTTGAATTGCATGTTCCTATTTGTTCTTCATATTTTCAAATTTGTGTTCATTGTTCTTTCTTGATCTTCAAGTTGTTCTTATTTAATTTTCTTGTTTGATCTTTAGTTTTTCTTGTTCTGTGTCTTTTCTTGTTTTTCTTGTGCATTTTCAAATTATCAGTATTCAAAAAAAATTATATATCAAATACTTTTTTTCAAAAACACATTAACTTTATAGCTCAGTTGGCTAGAGCGTTGTGCTTATGTTCTTGGTAATTGGGTATCTTCCTTTTAAAACTTTTTCAAAAATAATTTTTCTTTGATTAAATCTTGTGTCAAACTTTTAAATTTGGTGTTCTCTTGTTATTTTTCTTTAATTTTCGACAATTTATTTTTAGTTTTCTAAAAATTTTAAGTTTGGTGTTCTTTTTATGTTCTTGAGTCTTTGAATTTTATTCTTGTTGTTCTTGTGAGTCTTCAAGGTGTTCTTGAGTCTTCTTTGTGTTTTGATCTTAAAATTATTATGTTTGGTGTTTCTTGGTGTTTTCCCTAAAAAATTTTCGAAAACAAGGAGCATTAGATCTAAAAATTTTAAGTCTTCTGTCTTTTGTGTGTTTTTTCTCTTTCCTCATAAAATTCAAAAATAAAAAAAATATCCTTTCCTTTAATTTCTCATAATTTTCGAATTCATTAGGTTGATTTGGTCAAAATTTTTAAAATTATATCTTTTTCAAAATCTTATCTTATCTTTTCTGATCTCAAATTTTAAAATCATACCTTTTTCAAATCTTTTATTTTATTTTATTTTATTTTCTTACAAGTATCCTTAATTTTAAGACATATCCTTTTTCAAAACTTCCTAACCACTTTCTCTCTCCTCAATTTTCAAAAATCATATCCAAAATTTTTCAAATCTTTTTAATTAATTAATTATTTTAGTTTTCAATTTTCTTTTATTTATTTTTCTAAATTTTTGAACCTATATTTAATTATTTATTTATTTTATTTTACTTTCTTTTTAAATTTTCGGTATTCAAAAAAAAAAGAAGAGGAATAATTATTTACAATCCAAATCATCTCTCTTTCTCCATCATAGACCTAAGTGGAAATGAACAGTCTAGAAGGACTCTGGGGTCATATGCTAAACCCATTACTACTTCATATAGGGGTAGTATCTGTATACCCCCCATTAAAGCTAGTAATTTTGAGCTAAACCCTCAGCTTATTATCATGGTGCAGCAAAAATGGTTCACTGAGAGGACGGATGGTAGTCATTGACAACGGTGATCCACCAACATATAGCTTGCCATGGAAGAAGCCTTGCGTGCGTGAAGAAAAAGACAGTAGAAACGCAGAGATTCAGAAGACAGAGCATCTCCAAAACCTCAACCTGTTCCTCATTACTGAATCACAAGTACTTTTTATTCCATGTTATTTACGATCCATAAACAAAATCATTTTTATCATTAATCTCCTGACTAAGAGTTACAAGATAACCATAGCTTGCTTCAAGCTGACAATCTCCGTGGGATCGACCCTTACTCACGTAAGGTATTACTTGGATGACACAGTGCACTTGCTGGTCAGCTGCACGAAGTTGTGTATCACGATTTTGTGTACCAATTCTTAAAAGAGTGGTTATGTGCGATCCATTCTCAATTGGAATAAGTGGTTGTAGTTAACGATTCTTGTTGAACATAGTTAGGATGATTTAGTTTTTTTTATGAATTCAATAACTAGTTAGGATGATTTAGTTATTTTTATGAATTTAGGATGATTTATTTTTATGAATTCAATAACTTATTAGGTGAAATGTCCTAATTCACAAGTTATTATTAGATTCTAACTTTTTAAATTATTGCCTCATAAATTTTTAAGTTAATATTAGATACTGAATATTCAAACTAATGCTTCATGAATTTACTAGCAAGTTGTTATTCCCAACTATATTAATTCTTTGTATGAAATTATGATAAAATACCGTTTTAGTTGGATCAGATTTTGCAGTTGTTTTGTTTGGAATTAGGTAAAGAATACAAGAATTTCCCAATACAACCAATCTAATTTCAAGAATTCAATGTCAATCTAATTCATTCATATACATGCTTTTACAACGTGTTTATAAATACAAACAAATTACATACAAATACTCCTACTGCAATTTAAAACCTAACACCATAACTTAATTTATAGTTCATTTTGCCTTTAAGTGATTCTGTGATGCATAAGTTATGTATCCACTAGTTTTCTCACGTGTATATCATTAGCTTGCTTGGATTTCTCACTGGTGTGCTCAATGAAGTTTGAATGTCTCGAAATCGATGACAGCGTAGGTAGCAGATCTGTAGATAAAATAAATTTAACTTCAATTCTAATCCAAAATAGCTTGAAGTTTGATTGTAGAATTTTAACAAAAGAAAATACAAAAGCATAATAGTTAAATAGAACACAAGTAAAAGAAATATAGTATGCATAAAGAGCTTAGATATTTTAGTAAACAGAAATCTCAATTGCGTCTGCCTTCTTAATCTTTCTAGACTAATTGGTTATACAAGTCAGTGTTTCCCCTATAACATCTCTTGCATTTTTCAACCACACCGTTACCCTCTAAGCTCCTATGGCAGTAAGATTTTAATTATAAGTAGTGTTGAACAGTGGATAAGTTAAGCCTAATACTCAATTTAATGTATGTGTATTTTTAGATGCTGGGCGAGATAAGGTTTTGGCTCCAATAATAAGATTTGAAAATGTTGATGGGCTGTCAAAGTCTTCTGCTATATTGGTCTCATTTGACGGTTTTCCAAGTCTCTTTAATAGGTGTATACGTATATACATATTTTACCATACATTAGTTATGGAGTAACATCAAATTTCAACATTTTCTTTTTAGAACTTCTTTGCTTGGAGATTTTGGTTGTTTTCTGAATTTGAGTGTCCCCTTTCAGAATATCAGATGACTTAAGCTTTGCATGTAAAGTTGCTGGTGTACTGGTCAAATAAAGAACTAATGTGCAGAACAACTTAAAGGGTAACTGACATTTATTTACTTCTTATTGTTAGAACAAACCTGGAGTAAGAGTTGCTTTTAAGGTTACTCATGATAGCATTCTTTTGCCATGTGTAGGATTCTATCTGGATCAAAAGTTTCCATAAGCTCAATTCGCTCCTTACTATAATTTCAGCTATGAAGGGAACCCTATTGTATGATATATTTTTTTTCTTCCTTACATTTCATTCCGATATTATTATGTATCGTCAGTTACTTATTCTTTTGCTTTTTCTCTTGTTGTTACTGCTAATATCTTTTTTCCAACTATAATTTGATTACTGTTTATAGAATTGAAATTATGAGTTATGCATTATCGAGATGCTTTGGTTTATAAAAAATTACTTATTTTAAGTTGATGCTTATTATTGAAATTTAGTGACATGAATGGTGACCCTATGATTAACTCTTAAAATATGAAGCTTGTAATGATATTATGTGTAGAAAATTCAATGTTCAATTTTTTCTATAGCTAATTTAATATTTACATAACACAATTTACTATCAAGGATGATAAATTTATTTTTATTTGCACGTGTTGTTCTTCATCGGTAGGGCTCTGGTATTATGTGGAGTGCGTCACGTCGAAATATTGAGATGGTATCCTATAATTTTGTGTCGGTGACTCACCCATTCGCTGTCATTGCCAGTTTTTTTTGTTAATTTTGAGCTTCAGTTTAAAGAATTGAAAGTTTTGAGGAAGAAAGCACTTGTGGATATTGGTCTGCAATAGTTCAATCCACTAGTATTGGCTATTTCTTATATGTACATTTTGTTTTCTCAATTTGTTCATCTGTAGTAGTGATGCTACAAACCCCTGTATAAAGTATCAACAAACTTATAGTAATGTGCATATTTCTATGTCTATGTGTATTTCATATTTAGACGAATATAAGTCTGAATTTAGTTATTTATCTTGTCTTGAATCTTTAAGTTAGAGGATTATTTATTATTATTTTGATAAGTTTGTAGACTTATTATCTAATATTTAGTATAAATTTTATTTTTGTATTTAAAAGTTTATTTGCCTCGTTATCTAATATTAAGTATAAATTTTGTTTTTAAATTTAAAAGTTTATTTGCATTAACTGTCTATTATTTTTCAAATGAAAAAATAAAAAATATATGGCGATTAAAATCAACGGCATCATTGTTATTTTTTAAATTCAAAATAGACAAAAGAAAAAAATAGATTGAGAATTTGTCGATATTTTAATAATTAAACCGACGGTTGCCCTGTTAATTTTTATGAGTCAAATATCAACAGACGGTACGTCGATTTTATATAATATTATCAACGGCAAGTTTGTCGCTTTTACTAAATGGATAAAAATCTTAAACTCATTTTTATCACCGAAAAGGTTGTCGATTTTATTTAAAATTCATCGACGGTTTGACTAACTATCGATTTTATTAGATTTTTGAGAAATCAACACGTTTAAAAGCGACATGTCATGCCGTCCATTTTACCGTTGATTTTTAATATTATCGACGGCTTTTTCCGTCGATTTTTTCGTCGATTTTAATAGTGTTTCTTATAATGCACGAGAATTAATAAATTAAGGCAAGTAACGTCTAATTAAATATCTAATTAGATCGATCAAACCTTAGATTTTGGATTGTGGATATTGAAAAAAAGAAGAAACAAAAGAATTGAATTGGGAGAATGCTAGAAGTTAAGAAAAAATCAATAAATGAGAATGTTGAAGGCCTTGAAGATGTTTGATTATTGGAAAACAATGCTTATACTTTTTTATTTATATCATGCAAAAATCATTACACAGCAAATCATTTATAATTAAATTCTAATTTCTTGGTAATTTAATTTCCCTAAATCCATTAATTGCCAATCTGTTGGTCAACTAATCGAGAGAAGAGGTGAAGAATGGTTTCAATTTTATTGCCACACAATCTTCAAGAACTATCACTAGCCAAATTATATGTCACTTATTTGAACTAACTCTAGATAATTAAAGATTATGAGATGAGTTTTAAGCTAATTTTAAAATTATTTTTTCTAATATTTAATCAGAATCGAAGACAGATTTAGAATATTTTTCAATACTTCTAACCCTTATTGATGAAGAATAAAACTCAATCTAAAAAGTAAAGAAGCATGAATTAAAATAAAAAAATACTTACATTATTAATCCTAAAACCAAACAGAGCTCCTAACCTTCAACGGAGGAGGTTTAATGTCTCATAATAGAAAAGAAACTAAGCCTATGAAAGAGATTTGTGATCCAATGGATCCGAGGATCCTAGATACTGGATGATCCTCTTGTGAGCAAGGTTCACTTATTTATATCCTAAGTTCTATCTAAAATTTAAATTCAAAAACTAACTCTAATATTGTATTTTGGAAAGATAAGATAACTGCCTACTTAAATTCAAATTAAGTCTTAACAATAATTCAAATCTAATCTAAAAACAAATCCTAACAACCAAAATTTTATCTTTCTAGAAGGAATTAATGATAACTAATCTCCTGAATCTTAAATCTTTGGATGAGATTAAGACTTCTTATGATTTGTATAGTTGAGATTGAGCCTTAATTGTTGCCTCCTAGGAGTTGAGGAGTGTTACACACCAGACTTGGAGTCTTCGACTTTAGGCGTGGCCCAATTGCACCTCTAGCGAGTCAAGAGCCGCTGGACTTGCATTGAGGGAAGTCGGACGTGTGCATCTAAGATTGGAGGGACGTTGGGCTTGTGAAGCCTTCCGCCATGCGTGTGTGCAAGGAGGGGAAGGACGACGGGCTTGCATGTATGGCCGTCGAGTGTAAGAACCTGAAATTTAATTAACTGTTTAAAAAAAAAGAATAAAATAATAATTTAATTTTTTAAAATAGGTTCAAAAATTTGAAAATGTTAATTAGAAAATTTGAAGGTGAAATTTGAATTCAGTAGATTTTAAAAATTTTAATTTAAACCTAAGAAAACAGATAAAAAAGAACCACAAAAACTACATAAGATAACGTGTCATCAAATATTTTAAAAAAATGTCATTACCGTTGGATTTTCTGAAGGCATAATTCGACGGTAATAGTGAAGGAAATAGGATATTGTGGCGCCAACATTACCGTCAGAAAAATTCTCCGGTAACCAAATGGTTTTTCGAACAGGTAATTCGTCGCAAAATTCGACGGTAATTACTGTCGGACAAAAAATTCTGACAGTAACTATTTATCAGCGAGGTTTATACCATGAGATTTCTTCCGAAGGTAGATCCGTCAGTAATTAACTTACCGTCTAATTATATTCATTTTTTCGATGGTAATTCTGACAATACTCAACATTTTTCTTGTAGTAAAAATTATTCTTTTCAATTCAAAAATATCTAACCAGTGTCCTACTATTTAAGTAATTTGTCTAAACAGTTCCTATTACTGGTCTAAGAGGCACCTGATACATCAGCATTCAGCGGGTCACCACTTATAGGGACTGCTCATACCAATTACTTGAATGGTTTGGGATCGATAAGGGATCTTCAAATTGTGGAGAGTCGCTTTATACTTTGAAGAAATGGCTAAGAATCAAAAAAGATATTTACTCAAAGAAAAAAATAATTGTAAATAACTAACAAAGAGAAATTGTTAGAAAATATGTTTGAGGATTAAATTGTTTGAAACTCTTAAAAAGTGGTGTTAATCTTTTTAAACAAAAATTGTATAATTGAAGGAAATAAATTATATAAATATAAAAATAAAAATTAATTTATTAATTTTATTTATCACAAATATATTTGTCTAATATTCTAAAATTTAACAAATAATCTGTAACTTTTAATAAGAATTAGTGTGTTTTATAAAAAAAGTTATTGGCAACCAATTTCGGATATGATTCTAAAACAAAAAGTTATCATATAAGATTTCATATATTATAAATATAAAATACCAATGAAGGATAATTACTATATATAAAAAGTATGGTTAAAATTAAAAGTTTATATATATCATAACTATTATTTGTTCAACCGCAAACCGAAATCTAATATAATTTGTCATGTATACAAATTGAAAAAATAAAAAACGGATTTAAACCATAAAACCGGCTAGAAATCGATGAACTAACGGAATAAAAAATCGGCATGTTTTTTGCTTTTGTTTAAAGAAAAATCAAATTTGGTCTTTCATATTTCATGAGACGAAGAAACAGTCCAAAAAAAATCGAAATAAAAAATATACAGAAACTTTCTCTTCCTTCTTTTTAGGCGAGTCTTCACTTTCTTTGTTTTTTAGAAATTTCAGGCAAAGCAAGAAGAAAGAAAAATTAATAAAATGACTAAAAAAAACTTAGTAGAATGAGAGAGGAAGTAGATAAACAAAAAATGAAAATGAAAAACACAAAAAAAAAAGTAGAACTAGAATACTATATTTGAAGAAAAAAAAAAAAAGTAGAACATAGCAGAAGAGTAATAGAATGGATGAATAAATGTTGTTATACTGCTCTGCGACTACAAGGATCAAGGATTAGTAGAACCGGTGATATTAGGATAGTGTCATTTGGGACGAAAAAATATTTCTCTTTTTTTTTTAAACTCTTTCTAAGATGTTTATTTATCGATTTTTTAACATTAATTTTTGATACCATATTTAATTTTTGTAATCATATCTTACACTTATATTTAAGATAATAATACAATATATTTAATTTAAAATAATATATGACAACAAGATATTTTTTAAAAAATTAGAAATTAATATATATAATAAATATTATTTTTTGTTTGAAAAACAAAAGTTAAAATATTATTTTATCATAATTCGGTAATTTTAATTAAACCACAATTAAACGAGTTGAACCAACAAACTATTAAATCAATAATTAGAGTAGTTTAGTGATTGATTTGGCTAAGTCTTGATCATAACACTTTGTATATTACACATCGATATTTGACAAATTTAAAAGAAATATACTAAAAAAAAATTGTGTTTAAAATGATACATACTACTTTAGCTTTTTAAACAAGAATACGATAGTTCGAACTAAAAACTAGTCTCTTATCGAATATAAAAAAAACCTATAAATATGTGAGTTAATATTTAAATTAGTCTCTCAAATTACACTCGTGTCTTAATATGGTTCTTAAAGTTTTGATTACTTAATTTGATCTCCACCTAAGCATTGTGACTCACATTAGTCTCTAGTCTTTTTTTTTTTTGTCACAGAACTATTAATGACATACTGAAATACGAAAAATTTATTTTTTTTCTTTTTTCTCACTCTATAGCTGCTGTCTTATTCTCTCCATGACCCTCAAAAATATGATTAGAATATTAACAAAGGGTGCAAGAAGACACCATAAAAGATTAAATTTGGGTTTCACCAAAGAAAAAAAATAAATTCAAAAAATCTCTCATTTTTAAATTAAGTGGAGGCCATTGCCATTCAAGCGATTAAACAACGTATTTTAAACTTATCTTTTGCATTGACAATATTTTTATCATTATATTAGCATTATTATCATCAAATGTGTGCTTTCTCAAATTTTAACAGTTTAAAATTCAATGCATAGTAATACTTGACATCAATATGTATGTTTAAATCTTGCATGGCCTTGCAACCACTACCTCCACTGTGAGCCTCCATTGAAGCCTTTCTCTATCTCGCACCCTCCCACTCCTCTCTCTTTCTCTCGGCTTTTTTTTTCAATTTTATTTGATATTTTTCATCTACTATCACCTGAAGTGGGATTAGAGGGTTACAGTACAACACAAAATCATTCGGAAATTCAAAATAATCCTAATATTCACCACCTACGACAACCACAAATATTTAAAAACCAAACATATATATCAAATACAAAAACCACAACAAATATGTCTATTTTATATATAATCTCCTCAATCCATATCACCCATATTTTGAAGCCAACCTATCAGTTTTTCAAACTTGGGTCCAATATTTATCTCCCATGCAATCTCCTCAATGTTTGAATTTCTTTCTTGAATTTTTTTATTTATCGCTTTTCATATGCACCAAATGGTTGCTAGGAATAGAGTTATTTGTTCCCTTCTTTCTTTATTCGGTATAAGTGCCTCCATCTGTTCATCATAATAACTTCTCATGTCTCCAGGCCACAACTAGCTGAGATTCCTACTACTTGATATTACAGACCACAACTTGTATGCTACAAGAGAAAAGAAAGATGTTGAACACTTTCAGGTTCTTTGTCACATATGGTACATGTAAACATTGACTTAGGTAATATCTTACACCTATTTAGTTTCTCTTTTGTATTCAAATTTTCCAAAATAACAAACTAGTTCAAAAGTTTCACAACGAGGTAACACCTAGTTGCTCTTAGACTTCTAAACTTGAGTTTGTCTAGGTCCTCAACATCATCAGCCTCCTTATGCATTAGAGATTTTATAGAATAGTTTTCTAATCTATCAAAGCTCCACAAAGAGCTCATCCACCTTATCCTTTCGGATTTCCACTTTCAATAGAATCACCAACAATTCACAATAGCTGTCCTCTTTCAGGTCCTTAAACGGTCTCCTTCATTATTAGCTCCAATTCAAATTAGGTCCATCACAAATATTACATTCACAAACCAAGCCCTCCTTTTTGGCAGCTACTTTATATGGGTTTAAGAATTTTCGTTTTAACAATCACTCCTTTAACGAGAAGTGCTCCCAAAACTTTGTTCTCATGTCGTTTTCTATCACTATTTTGCTACCTCATCTTATATAATGATGCTAGCATCTCACTTCTTTTGTTTATGCTTTTTATATATATCAGTCCACATTTTCTACTATTCTTATTTTCCTGGTACATCAACAGATCATTATATGAACATATAACATTCTTCCATGACGGACATCCGTCTTTGTCAAACTTCCACCACCACTTAAATAATGTTGCATTTCTCATCCCCAACACTTAATCCTTCCTGCTTCTTAGGTCTTTGCACCACTTCAATATTGGCATGCCACTCTTTCCATCTAGTTTGCCCCAGAAGGAACCAACTTGTAGTGACACTATCATTTTAGCCACTTTTTTTGGAATCTTAAATAAACTGAGATAATACATTGAAAATTTATTAAGCCTGACTTTATTAGCACAAGTCACCTTGTTTTAGTCAAAATATTCTTCTTTTCATCACGCTTTTAACATTTTCTCCACTTTTCTTATAACCAGCATCCATGTTTCCACTCTTCTCGGACCTAAAGGCATCCTCATGTATCTAATTGGCAACTTCACTTGTTTGTAGTCTAAAGTTGCATAATCTTTAATGGAATCATTCTCTTTGCAATTCAGTCCAATCATTGTCGAGTTCTCATAATTAATTTTTAGTCTGTACATTAGTTCAAAACCTTTCAAATTTTTCTACAATTTAAAATTGATTTTGAATCACAAGGGAAAAATAAAATACTAAAATAAATTAATTGTTGTTGTTGAAGGTGGTGATAGTGTAGAAAAAAATTTAGTAGTGATAGGAATGACAAGGTGGGAGACTGATAAAGAAGATTGAGATTGACACTACCAGAAAAATGTTGAGTACCGTCGAATTTGCTGTCGTCCTGGAGTTGATGGTATGAACGGTGCCAAAAATTATCTATCGGCGGATTTTTTTTGTTGACGCAAATTACCAGAAGATTTTACGTCGGTTTATAAAATGGACTTGTCGGGACCGAGTTGATGATTATCGTCGAATTAATCTGATGATAACTTTGGCGCCATTTCACATGTTTAGGTGCCAAGTTACTGTGAGATTTGTCTGCCGGTAAACCCATCGGTAGTATTTTTATTTTTATTTTTTTTGTCATAGTTAGGCTACACTTAGTAGTCATATTAAAAGTCTTGTTAACGAAATTGCTAGCAACAATTCAAAATTATCGAAAATTAACAAATTATTTTATTAAAAATAAATAATTTGAATACAATAAAATATTATAGAAGTAGAACAATGAAGTAGACATAAAAAAATCCCTAAACCCTACAGATCGCGGTAATCATCGTCAGTGCTGGTTTCCTGTTGAGGCGGTGGAGTAGGTGTTGACGTTGGTGCCCCACCATTGGCATTGCCATTAGAACCATCAACACCGCTATCTCCAACGTGCATCTGCTGGTTGTCTGCTCTCACAAACAATCTAACTACTCCAGCTTCTCCCTCAAGTTCGAGCTGACGGCAACGACTCCTCCCACGCGTGCAAGAAGGTCGTTGTATCTCTTCTCAGACTGCTCCACTTGTTGGTGAAGCTCCTGTGTCAGTTTCTGCAACTCCTCCCTCAAGTTGATAACTTCTTGGGAATCTACAGGGCTGGTGGTAGAGACCAAGGCAGAAGAACTGCCAGCTCGGAGGAGCAGAGGCCACTGGCGAAGAACGACCCAAACCCGAAGTGGCAATTCTTATGGGGTACAGAGGCGGTCTCACACCAAACCCTATCAGGATCTACCACTAAGGTCTCGAAACCGGCTTCATCGTTCTTACTAGGCGGCTGAGACAGCTGGGTTGCAGCCTCCATCCTTTGCGTGTAATCTTCCTGTGTCACACCCGTTGTTATTAGGATAACAGTTAATTGAATTTAAATCAAATAAATTTGAAACTTAGGATTAATTTAAATTCACATAGCCGTAGGCCGCTCGTCAGCAAATCTCTCCTTGTTGGCCTTCAAAGTATGGGTATATTTGAAGGTCTCTGCTAATATTTCCTCACAATCCAACGACTTAGACTACTGATGAGCGGATATTTTGTACGCTTTTTGGGGGTAATTTCATGTAGATTTTAGCATGTTTTAGTTAGTTTTTAGTAGAATAATATTAGTTTTTAGGCAAAAATCATATTTCTGGACTTTACTATGAGTTTGTGTGTTTTTCTGTGATTTCAGGTATTTTCTGACTGAAATTGAGGGAGCTGAGCAAAAATCTGACTTAGGCTGAAAAAGGACTGCTGATGCTGTTGGATCCTGACCTCCCTGCACTCGAAATGGATTTTCTGGAGCTACAGGAGTCCAATTGACGCGCTCTCAACGGCGTTGGAAAGTAGACATCCAGGGCTTTCCAGCAATATATAATAGTCCATACTTTGAGCGAGGATAGACGACGTAACTTGGCGTTAAACGCCAAGTTCATGCTGCTGTCTGGAGTTAAACGCCAGAAAAACGTCATTATCCGGAGTTGGACGCCCAAAACACGTCACAACCTGAAGTTTGACGCCAAGAAAGGCCTCCACACGTCAAAAAGCTTTAGTCTCAGCCCCAGCACACACCAAGTGGGCCCCAGAAGTGGATTTCTGCACCAATTATCTTAGTTTATTCATTTCCTGTAAACCTAGGGTACTAGTTTACTATTTAAACAACTTTTACAGACTTATCTTGTACCACATGACATTTTCAGATCTGAATTACATACTTTGTGACGGCATGAGTCTCTAAACTCCATTGTTGGGGGTGAGGAGCTCTGCAGCGTCTCGATGATTTAATACAATTCCTTTGTTTTCCATTCAAACACGCTTGTTCTTATCTAAGATGTTTATTCGCGCTTAACTGTGGAGAAGGTGATGATCTGTGACACTCATCACCTTCCTCAACCCATGAACGTGTGCCTGACAACCACCTCCGTTCTACATCAGATTGAATGAATATCTCTTAGATTCCCCAACAGAATCTTCGTGGTATAAGCCGGATTGATGGCGGCATTCATGAGAATCCGGAAAGTCTAAACCTTGTCTGTGGTATTCCGAGTAGGATTCCGGGATTGAATGACTGTGACGTGCTTCAAACTTTAACCTGCTGGGCGTTAGTGACAGACGCAAAAGAGTGATTCTATTCCAGTAGGAGCGGGAACCAACCGGTGATTAGCCGTACTGTGACAGAGTGCGTGCATAGTTTTCACTGCGAGGATGGGAAGTAGCCATTGACAACGGTGACACCCTACATAGAGCTTGCCATGGAAGGAACCTGCGTGTGAGAAGAGGATTTCAAGGAAGAGTTGAAGTCAGAGGGCAAAGCATCTCCAAAACTCCAACATATTCCCCAGTACTGAAAATCAAGTAACTCTATTATTTTAACTTACAATTTTATGAAATTTGCAGTTTGGCTTTTTACAAATAAATCCAAATAATCCTATTGATATCCTGACTAAGACTAATAAAATAAATATTGATTGCTTCAAACCAATAATCTCTGTGGATTCGACCCTTACTCACGTAAGGTATTACTTGGACGACCCAGTACACTTGCTGGTTAGTTGAACGGAATTGTGCTCTGAGCAAGTAATCAGTTAGTTAAATTAGTTCTCCTTGGCACATGCCAAGGAGCCATTAATTAAAGATCACAATTTCGTCCACCAAGTTTTTGGCGCCGTTGCCGGGGATTATTGAGTTTGGACAATTGAAGGTTTATTTTATTTCTTAGATTAGGAATAATTTATTTTTATTTTTATTTTTATTTTTATTGTTATAGAGTCATTAAATTTTGATAGGATAGTTTCTTTTCAAGAACATCTGCATCAAGTGTCATATTTATTCCCAATTGGCTTATATTCTTGATAAGGGAGCACCAGTACTTTTGAAAATCTTTTTCAAAAATAATTTTTCTTGATTTAATCTTGTGCCAAACTCCAAGTTTGGTGTTTTATTGTTAATTTTTATAATTTTCGAAAATTTATTTTGGTTTTCTAAAAATTTTAAGTTTGGTGTTCTTCCTTGTGTTCTTGGTGTTCTTGTGAATCTTCAAAGTGTTCTTGAGTTTTTCTTGTGCCTTGATCTTAAAATTTTTAAGTTTGGTGTTCCTTGGTGTTTTCCCTCCAAAAATTTTCAAAAATTAAGGAGCATTAGATCTAAAAATTTTAAGTCTTGTGTCTTTTGTGTGTTTTTCTCTTTCATCATAAAATTCAAAATTCAAAAAATTTTTATTTTTCTAACTAATTTTGAACAATTTTTTTCGAAAATCTTTTATAAAAATTCAATTTTCAATTTCAAAATATTTCCACTTTCTTTTATTTATTTCGTTTTTATTTTATTTTAAAAAAAATATATATATATATATATATATATTTAACTTCTTTTGGTATTTATTCCATTTTTATTACTACATTCCAAACTATAAATTCTCAACTTGTATTCCATTATGGAAGTAAGTATGAGTGAACAGTCCAAGAGGACTCTGGGGTCATATGCTAACCCCACTACTGCTTCATATGGGAGTAGTATCTGTATACCTTCCATTGGAGTTAGTAGCTTTGAGCTGAATCCTCAGCTCATTATCATGGTGCAGCAAAACTGCCAGTATTCTGGTCTTCCACATGAAGAACCTACAGAGTTTCTGGCACAATTTCTGCAAATTGCTGATACAGTACATGATAAGGAAGTGAATCAGGATGTCTACAGATTACTACTGTTTCCATTTGCTGTAAAAGATCAAGCTAAGAGGTGGTTAAATAACCAGCCTAAGAACAGCATAAAAACATGGAAACAGCTGTCAGAAAAATTCCTGAATCACTATTTCCCTCCCAAACGGATGACACAGCTAAGACTAAGCATCCAAGGCTTCAAACAAGGAGATAATGAGTCCCTTTATGATGCCTGGGAGAGATACAGAGAGATGCTAAGAAAATGTCCCTCTGAAATGTTTTCAGAATGGGTGCAATTAGACATCTTTTACTATGGGCTTACAGAAAAAGCTCAGATTTCTCTAGACCACTCAGCTGGTGGATCTATACACATGAGAAAAATAATTGAAGAAGCTCAAGAGCTTATTGATACAGTTGCCAGAAATCAGCATCTGTATCTGAACAGTGAATCTTCCGTGAAAGAAGAAGCTAAAACAGTAACTGCAGAACTCAGTCCGGTGGATCAGGCTAATAAATTCAATCAGCAATTAGATTTTCTAACTCAGCAGCTAGCCGAATTCAAGGAAATATTACAGGAAACAAGAATGGCTAACAGGAACATGGAAGTACAATTAAAGCAAATAGAAAAGCAACTGTCAAGACAAATAACAGAAGAATGTCAAGCAGTTCAATTAAGAAGTGGGAAAACATTAAATACCTCACTTCAAAGTAGCAAGAAGACAGGAGATGAACAAATGGCTACTAAAAATCCCTCTGAGGACAAGCAGAGCCCAGAAAGGGATAAAACTGGCGCTGAACGCCCAAACCATGCTTATTCCTGGCGTTCAACGCCAGAAACAAGCATGGATCTGGCGTTGAACGCCCAAAAGGAGCATGGTTCTGGCGTTCAAACGCCAGTAACAAACAAGGAAGTAGCGTTTGACGCCACTCCAGCTCCCACCACTAGCATTCAAATGCCAGTAGGGAATCAGTCACATACAAGTGCTGACCTTTCTAAAAAGGCTTCCCAACCCACTTCTGTAGATAATAAAACTGCAGCAACTAAGGTTGAGGAATACAAAGCCAAAATGCCTTATCCTCAAAAACTCCGCCAAGCGGAACAGGATAAGCAATTTGCCCGCTTTGCAGACTATCTCAGGACTCTTGAAATAAAGATTCCGTTTGCAGAAGCACTTGAGCAAATACCCTCTTATGCTAAGTTCATGAAAGAGATCTTAAGTCATAAGAAGGATTGGAGGGAAACTGAAAAAGTTTACCTCACTGAAGAATGCAGTGCAGTCATTCTGAAAAGCTTACCTGAGAAGCTTAAAGATCCTGGGAGCTTTATGATACCATGCACATTAGAAGGTATTTGTACCAAGCAAGCTTTATGCGATCTTGGGGCAAGTATCAACCTAATACCTGCATCTACTATCAGAAAGCTTGGTTTGACTGAAGAAATCAAACCAACCAGGATATGTCTTCAACTTGCTGATGGCTCCATTAAATACCCATCAGGCGTGATTGAAGATATGATTGTCAAGGTTGGGCCATTTGCCTTTCCTACTGACTTTGTGGTGCTGGAAATGGAGGAGCACAAGAGTGCAACTCTCATTCTAGGAAGACCTTTCCTAGCAACTGGCCGAACCCTCATCGATGTCCAAAAAGGGGAAGTAACCTTGAGAGTCAATGAGGAAGAGTTCAAGTTGAATGTTGTTAAAGCCATGCAACATCCAGACACCCCAAATGACTGCATGAGTGTTGATCTCATTGATTCTCTGGTAAGAGAGGTCAACATGGCTGAGAGTCTCGAATCAGAGCTGGAGGACATCTTTAAAGATGTTCAGCCTGATTTGGAGGAATCAGAGAAGATAATAGAACCTCTGAAAATCCCTCAAGAAGAGGAGAAACCTCCAAAACCCGAGCTCAAACCATTACCACCATCCCTGAAATATGCATTTCTGGGAGAAGGTGAAACCTTTCCTGTAATTATAAGCTCTACCTTAGAGCCACAGGAAGAGGAAGCACTAATTCAAGTGCTAAGGACACACAAGACAGCTCTTGGGTGGTCCATTAGTGATCTTAAGGGCATTAGCCCAGCCAGATGCATGCACAAAATCTTGTTGGAAGATGACGCCAAGCCAGTGGTTCAACCACAAAGGCGGCTGAACCTAGCTATGAAAGAAGTGGTGCAAAAAGAGGTCACTAAATTACTAGAGGCTGGGATCATTTATCCTATTTCTGACAGCCCCTGGGTGAGCCCTGTCCAAGTTGTCCCTAAGAAGGGTGGCATGACAGTGGTTCATAATGAAAAAAATGAACTGGTTCCTACAAGAACAGTTACAGGGTGGCGCATGTGCATTGATTACAGAAGACTCAACACAGCCACCAGAAAGGATCATTTTCCTTTACCATTCATAGACCAGATGCTAGAAAGACTAGCAGGTCATGAATACTACTGCTTCCTGGATGGATATTCAGGTTACAATCAAATTGCAGTAGATCCCCAGGATCAGGAGAAAACGACCTTCACATGTCCATCTGGAGTATTTGCATACAGAAGGATGCCATTTGGCCTGTGCAATGCACCTGCAACCTTTCAGAGGTGCATGCTCTCAATTTTCTCTGATATGGTGGAAAAATTTCTGGAAGTCTTCATGGATGACTTTTCAGTATTTGGAGACTCATTCAGCTCCTGCCTTAACCATTTAGCACTTGTTCTGAAAAGATGCCAAGAGACTAACCTGGTTTTAAACTGGGAAAAATGTCACTTTATGGTGACTGAAGGAATTGTCCTTGGGCACAAAATTTCGAATAAGGGGATAGAGGTGGACCAAGCTAAGGTAGAAGTAATTGAAAAATTACCACCACCCGCTAATGTTAAGGCAATCAGAAGCTTTCTGGGACATGCAGGGTTCTATAGGAGGTTTATAAAGGATTTTTCAAAAATCGCCAAACCTCTGAGCAACCTGCTAGCTGCAGACACGCCATTCATCTTTGATGAAGAGTGTCTGCAGGCATTTGAGACTCTAAAGGCTAAATTGGTTACAGCACCAATCATCTCTGCACCAGACTGGACATTACCATTTGAACTGATGTGTGATGCCAGTGACCATGCCATTGGTGCAGTGTTGGGACAAAGGCATGACAAGCTTCTGCATGTCATTTACTATGCCAGCCGTGTGCTAAATGATGCACAGAAGAATTACACAACCACAGAAAAAGAGCTACTTGCAGTGGTTTACGCCATTGACAAGTTCAGATCCTACTTAGTAGGATCAAAAGTGATTGTGTACACTGATCATGCTGCTCTTAAATATCTACTCACAAAGCAGGATTCAAAACCCAGACTCATTAGATGGGTGTTGCTTCTGCAAGAGTTTGATATAGAAATAAGAGACAGAAAAGGGACAGAAAATCAAGTAGCAGATCACCTGTCCCGAATAGAACCAGTGGAAGGGGCATCCCCCCCTCTCACTGAAATTTCTGAAACCTTTCCGGATGAGCAATTACTAGCCGTCCAGGAAGTGCCATGGTTTGCAGACATTGCAAACTACAAAGCAGTAAGATTCATACCCAAAGAGTACAGTAAGGTGCAATCAAAGAAATTAATCACAGATGCAAAGTACTATCTTTGGGATGAACCATATCTCTTTAAGAGATGTGCAGACGGAGTAATCCGTAGATGTGTGCCTAAAGAAGAAGCACAGAAGATCCTCTGGCATTGCCATGGATCACAGTATGGAGGACATTTTGGAAGTGAACGAACAGCCACAAGAGTCCTCCAGAGTGGCTTCTACTGGCCTACTCTCTATAAAGATTCCCGAGCATTTGTACTTAACTGTGATAGTTGCCAGAGATCAGGCAACCTGCCTCACAGTTATGCTATGCCTCAACAAGGAATCTTGGAAATTGAGTTGTTTGATGTATGGGGCATTGACTTCATGGGACCTTTCCCACCATCATACTCAAACACCTATATTCTGGTGGCAGTGGATTATGTATCCAAATGGGTGGAAGCTATAGCAACACCCACTAATGACACTAAAACAGTGTTAAAATTCCTCCAGAAATATATCTTCAGCAGATTTGGTATCCCTAGAGTGTTAATCAGTGATGGGGGTACTCATTTCTGTAATAAGCAGCTCTACTCTGCTCTAGTACGTTATGGAGTCAACCACAGGGTGGCTACTCCATATCACCCACAAACTAATGGGCAAGCTGAAGTCTCAAATAGAGAACTTAAAAGAATCCTGGAACGGACTGTAATTAACCGTAGAAAGGATTGGGCAAGAAGCTTGGATGATGCTCTGTGGGCATATAGAACAGCATTCAAGACCCCTATAGGGACCTCTCCATACCAGCTTGTGTATGGAAAGGCATGTCACTTGCCAGTGGAACTGGAACACAAAGCCTATTGGGCAACCAGATTCCTGAACCTTGATGCCAAGTTAGCTGGAGAAAAACGACTACTCCAGTTAAATGAGCTAGAGGAATTTAGACTCAATGCTTTCGAAAATGCAAAAATTTACAAAGAGAAAGCAAAAAGATGGCATGATAAGAAATTGTCATCCAGAGTCTTTGAGCCAGGACAGAAAGTTCTGCTATTTAATTCAAGGCTCAAATTATTCCCTGGGAAATTAAAATCCCGGTGGAAAGGTCCATATGTAATCACAAGTGTATCACCATATGGATACATAGAACTTCAGGATAGTGACTCTAACAAAAAGTTCATTGTCAATGGACAAAGAGTTAAACACTATCTTGAAGATAATTTCGAGCAAGAATGCTCAAGACTGAGATTACATTGAATATCAGTGTCAGTCCAGCTAATGACATTAAAGAAGCGCTTGCTGGGAGGCAACCCAGCCATTTACAAAGTTTATCTACTGATTAAATAAATTTTCTTTTCTTTACAGGTTTGAGTCCAAGTATCTTCAAAGGTGAATTAGTAATTGATTGAAGTCCCAAGAGTTACAGAGAAATTTGGAAGCTCACTGGCATGAAAAAGCCAGTAAGAAATACTTTGGGCGTTAAACGCCCAAAAGAAGCACCCACTGGGCGTTTAACGCCAGTAAGGGTAGCCTTCTGGGCGTTAAACGCCAAGAAGAAGCATCTTCTGGGCGTTAAACGCCAGAAAGATGCACCTTCTGGGCGTTTAACGCCAATCTGCTAGCATTCTGGGCGTTTAGAAAAACGCCCAGTAAAGAAGGACCTCCTGGCGTTAAACGCCAGGAAGAAGCATCACATGGGCGTTGAACGCCCAGGAGAAGCAACATCTGGGCGTTAAACGCCCAAACCATGCACCATGTGGGCGTTTAACGCCAGGATGGTGGGAGGAGGTACAATTTCATTTTTCTTTGCATTTTTTCAAAATTTTTATGTTTCAATTCATGATTTCTTGCATAAACATATTTTAAATTATCACTTTCAATTCCAAAAGTTTTTATCCTAATTTCTAAAATCCAATGATTGCAAATTTTTTAGATTTATCTTAACCCAAAAGAACAAATGGCTTTCCAATTTAAGCCATCAGCTTTTCAAATTTGTTTCCAACACATCTTTAACTCCTTTTAAAAAAATCCTTTTCAAAATTAAAAATTCAATTATATCTTTTAAATTTTGATTTATATCTTTTCCTTTTTAAAATTATATCTTTTTCTGATCATATCTTTTAAAATTATATCTTTTATCTTATCTCTTTCTTATTTTTTTTCGAAAATTACCCACCCCCCTCCCTATATCTTGTGTTCGGCGCCCTCCTCATCATCACCATTCCACATTGCTCTCCTCCTATCCCTCTTCTTTCCTCTCTTTTGCTTGAGGACAAGCAAAGCTCTAAGTTTGGTGTGTTTTCCCGTGATCACAAAAACTATTGTGTCTCTTGATCATGGCCCCTAAAGGGAAACAAACCACCCCAAGAGGAAAGAAAGAAAGCGTTCCAAAGCCACTTTGGAACCAAGGGAAGTTCTTAACTAAAGAACATTCAGACCATTACTACAAGATAATGAGTCACAGATCAGTGATCCCGGAAGTCAGATTTGATCTGAAAGAAGATGAATATCCGGAAATCCAAGAGCAAATTCGGAACAGGAATTGGGAAATTCTGGCCAATCCTGAAACGAAAGTGGGGAAGAATATGGTTCAAGAATTCTATGCTAATCTATGGCAGACAGAAAGGCAAAGAATCATTGGAGCTGCTATCTTTGACCATAAGATAGTGGTCAGAGGAAAAATCATTCATACCCATTCTGACAGGATCAGGGAGGTATTCAAGATCCCTCAACTGAAAGATGACCCAGACTCCTTTAATAGGAGAATGATAAGGGTCAATAAAGGGCTGGATAAGGTTCTGGAGGACATATGCATCCCTGGAGCCAAATGGACTACCAGTACAACTGGCATCCCAGTCCAACTCAAAAGAGAAGATCTAAAACCAGTAGCCAGAGGCTGGCTGGACTTTATTTGTCGTTCCATCTTGCCCACCAGCAACCATTCTGAAGTTACCATCAAAAGAGCTGTCATGATTCACTGCATCA
The DNA here is from genome assembly GCF_003086295.3 of Arachis hypogaea. Taxonomy (NCBI): domain Eukaryota; kingdom Viridiplantae; phylum Streptophyta; class Magnoliopsida; order Fabales; family Fabaceae; genus Arachis; species Arachis hypogaea. Next base: position 90,243,283 of record NC_092038.1, on the reverse strand, counting down.
TGTTGGGAAAAGAAGTGGAAGTCCATCAGCTGATCTCCTGTGAGCTATATAAAATAGCAAACAGGAATTCTAAGGACGCCAAATTGGCTTATCCAAGCCTAGTTTCTATGCTTTGCAAAGAGGCTGGAGTAAAGATGGGAATAACTGAATATATCCCAATTGAAAAGCCCATTACTGGAATATCAATGGTCAGGCAACAGCAACAAGAGGATCCTGCCAGAAGGAGAGCACAAGAAGCCCTCCCAGAACTGCCCCAATATGAATATTGGGAACAACTTGAGGCTTCTGTTTCCAGATTGCAAGAAGCTATGGATCAAATAAAGGAAGAACAGAATAATCAAGGTAGCATGATCTGCAAACTGCTCAAGGAACAAGAGGAGCAAGGGCGTGATCTAAGGGAACTGAAGCGCCAAAAATTAATCCTTGAACCACACCCCAAAGAGTCAGAGGAGCATCCACTCCTCAAAACAACAGGTTGCTGAGTTCCAATTTCTCTGTTCCAACTTAGTAGAGATTATTCCTTTTAGAAATTGACCTTAGAAGATATTTAGCAGTAATTAGGATGTCTATTTTGATTTTATTTCCAATTAAGCTATAATTTATTTTTCTCATCATCATTAGGCATGAATAAAGTAGTAGATTCTTTTAGAATAAAGAAGTAATTTATATTTTTCGAGTTCTTAATAATAAAATTTATAATTAATTATATGTGGTGGCAATACTTTTTGTTCTCTGAATGAATGCTTGAACAGTGCATAATATGTACTTTGAATTTGATGAATATTGGCTCCTGAAAGGATGAGGAACACGAAAAATATTGTTGATGATCTGAAAAATCATGAAATTGATTCTTGAAGCAAGAAAAAGCAGTTCAAAAAAAAAAAAAAAAAAAACAATATTCACAAGCCATGAGCACTAGCCAAGAGTAAAAAGGATCCAAGGCTTTGAGCATCAATGGATAGGAGGGCCCAAGGAAATAAAATCCAGGCCTAAGCGGCTAAACCAAGCTGTCCCTAACCATGTGCTTGTGTCATGAAGGTCCAAGTGAAAAGCTTGAGACTGAGTGGTTAAAGTCGTGATCCAAAGCTAAAGAGTGTGCTTAAGAGCTCTGGACACCACTAACTGGGGACTTTAGCAAAGCTGAGTCACAATCTGAAAAGGTTCACCCAGTCATGTGTCTGTGGCATTTGTGTATCTGGTGGTAATACTGGAAGACAAAGTGCTTAGGGCCACAGCCAAGACTCATAAAATGACTGTGTTCAAGAATCAACATACTACACTAGGAGAATCAACAATACTATCTGAATTCCAAGTTCCTAAGGATGCCAATCATTCTGAAAATTTAAAGATACAGGGAGATGCCAAAACTGTTCAGAGACAAAAAGCTACAAGCCCCGCTCATCTAATAAGAATCTGAGCCTCATTTAGAACTCGAGAATATTATTGTTTCTTTATCTCTATTAGAACCTACTTTATTCATCTAGTTGCTTGAGGACAAGCAACAGTTTAAGTTTGGTGTTGTGATGAGCGGATATTTTGTACGCTTTTTGGGGGTAATTTCATGTAGATTTTAGCATGTTTTAGTTAGTTTTTAGTAGAATAATATTAGTTTTTAGGCAAAAATCATATTTCTGGACTTTACTATGAGTTTGTGTGTTTTTCTGTGATTTCAGGTATTTTCTGACTGAAATTGAGGGAGCTGAGCAAAAATCTGACTTAGGCTGAAAAAGGACTGCTGATGCTGTTGGATCCTGACCTCCCTGCACTCGAAATGGATTTTCTGGAGCTACAGGAGTCCAATTGACGCGCTCTCAACGGCGTTGGAAAGTAGACATCCAGGGCTTTCCAGCAATATATAATAGTCCATACTTTGAGCGAGGATAGACGACGTAACTTGGCGTTAAACGCCAAGTTCATGCTGCTGTCTGGAGTTAAACGCCAGAAAAACGTCATTATCCGGAGTTGGACGCCCAAAACACGTCACAACCTGAAGTTTGACGCCAAGAAAGGCCTCCACACGTGAAAAGCTTTAGTCTCAGCCCCAGCACACACCAAGTGGGCCCCAGAAGTGGATTTCTGCACCAATTATCTTAGTTTATTCATTTCCTGTAAACCTAGGGTACTAGTTTACTATTTAAACAACTTTTACAGACTTATCTTGTACCACATGACATTTTCAGATCTGAATTACATACTTTGTGACGGCATGAGTCTCTAAACTCCATTGTTGGGGGTGAGGAGCTCTGCAGCGTCTCGATGATTTAATACAATTCCTTTGTTTTCCATTCAAACACGCTTGTTCTTATCTAAGATGTTTATTCGCGCTTAACTGTGGAGAAGGTGATGATCTGTGACACTCATCACCTTCCTCAACCCATGAACGTGTGCCTGACAACCACCTCCGTTCTACATCAGATTGAATGAATATCTCTTAGATTCCCCAACAGAATCTTCGTGGTATAAGCCGGATTGATGGCGGCATTCATGAGAATCCGGAAAGTCTAAACCTTGTCTGTGGTATTCCGAGTAGGATTCCGGGATTGAATGACTGTGACGTGCTTCAAACTTTAACCTGCTGGGCGTTAGTGACAGACGCAAAAGAGTGATTCTATTCCAGTAGGAGCGGGAACCAACCGGTGATTAGCCGTACTGTGACAGAGTGCGTGCATAGTTTTCACTGCGAGGATGGGAAGTAGCCATTGACAACGGTGACACCCTACATAGAGCTTGCCATGGAAGGAACCTGCGTGTGAGAAGAGGATTTCAAGGAAGAGTTGAAGTCAGAGGGCAAAGCATCTCCAAAACTCCAACATATTCCCCAGTACTGAAAATCAAGTAACTCTATTATTTTAACTTACAATTTTATGAAATTTGCAGTTTGGCTTTTTACAAATAAATCCAAATAATCCTATTGATATCCTGACTAAGACTAATAAAATAAATATTGATTGCTTCAAACCAATAATCTCTGTGGATTCGACCCTTACTCACGTAAGGTATTACTTGGACGACCCAGTACACTTGCTGGTTAGTTGAACGGAATTGTGCTCTGAGCAAGTAATCAGTTAGTTAAATTAGTTCTCCTTGGCACATGCCAAGGAGCCATTAATTAAAGATCACAATTTCGTCCACCAAGTTTTTGGCGCCGTTGCCGGGGATTATTGAGTTTGGACAATTGAAGGTTTATTTTATTTCTTAGATTAGGAATAATTTATTTTTATTTTTATTTTTATTTTTATTGTTATAGAGTCATTAAATTTTGATAGGATAGTTTCTTTTCAAGAACATCTGCATCAAGTGTCATATTTATTCCCAATTGGCTTATATTCTTGATAAGGGAGCACCAGTACTTTTGAAAATCTTTTTCAAAAATAATTTTTCTTGATTTAATCTTGTGCCAAACTCCAAGTTTGGTGTTTTATTGTTAATTTTTATAATTTTCGAAAATTTATTTTGGTTTTCTAAAAATTTTAAGTTTGGTGTTCTTCCTTGTGTTCTTGGTGTTCTTGTGAATCTTCAAAGTGTTCTTGAGTTTTTCTTGTGCCTTGATCTTAAAATTTTTAAGTTTGGTGTTCCTTGGTGTTTTCCCTCCAAAAATTTTCAAAAATTAAGGAGCATTAGATCTAAAAATTTTAAGTCTTGTGTCTTTTGTGTGTTTTTCTCTTTCATCATAAAATTCAAAATTCAAAAAATTTTTATTTTTCTAACTAATTTTGAACAATTTTTTTCGAAAATCTTTTATAAAAATTCAATTTTCAATTTCAAAATATTTCCACTTTCTTTTATTTATTTCGTTTTTATTTTATTTTAAAAAAAAAAATATATATATATATATATTTAACTTCTTTTGGTATTTATTCCATTTTTATTACTACATTCCAAACTATAAATTCTCAACTTGTATTCCATTATGGAAGTAAGTATGAGTGAACAGTCCAAGAGGACTCTGGGGTCATATGCTAACCCCACTACTGCTTCATATGGGAGTAGTATCTGTATACCTTCCATTGGAGTTAGTAGCTTTGAGCTGAATCCTCAGCTCATTATCATGGTGCAGCAAAACTGCCAGTATTCTGGTCTTCCACATGAAGAACCTACAGAGTTTCTGGCACAATTTCTGCAAATTGCTGATACAGTACATGATAAGGAAGTGAATCAGGATGTCTACAGATTACTACTGTTTCCATTTGCTGTAAAAGATCAAGCTAAGAGGTGGTTAAATAACCAGCCTAAGAACAGCATAAAAACATGGAAACAGCTGTCAGAAAAATTCCTGAATCACTATTTCCCTCCCAAACGGATGACACAGCTAAGACTAAGCATCCAAGGCTTCAAACAAGGAGATAATGAGTCCCTTTATGATGCCTGGGAGAGATACAGAGAGATGCTAAGAAAATGTCCCTCTGAAATGTTTTCAGAATGGGTGCAATTAGACATCTTTTACTATGGGCTTACAGAAAAAGCTCAGATTTCTCTAGACCACTCAGCTGGTGGATCTATACACATGAGAAAAATAATTGAAGAAGCTCAAGAGCTTATTGATACAGTTGCCAGAAATCAGCATCTGTATCTGAACAGTGAATCTTCCGTGAAAGAAGAAGCTAAAACAGTAACTGCAGAACTCAGTCCGGTGGATCAGGCTAATAAATTCAATCAGCAATTAGATTTTCTAACTCAGCAGCTAGCCGAATTCAAGGAAATATTACAGGAAACAAGAATGGCTAACAGGAACATGGAAGTACAATTAAAGCAAACAGAAAAGCAACTGTCAAGACAAATAACAGAAGAATGTCAAGCAGTTCAATTAAGAAGTGGGAAAACATTAAATACCTCACTTCAAAGTAGCAAGAAGACAGGAGATGAACAAATGGCTACTAAAAATCCCTCTGAGGACAAGCAGAGCCCAGAAAGGGATAAAACTGGCGCTGAACGCCCAAACCATGCTTATTCCTGGCGTTCAACGCCAGAAACAAGCATGGATCTGGCGTTGAACGCCCAAAAGGAGCATGGTTCTGGCGTTCAAACGCCAGTAACAAACAAGGAAGTAGCGTTTGACGCCACTCCAGCTCCCACCACTAGCATTCAAATGCCAGTAGGGAATCAGTCACATACAAGTGCTGACCTTTCTAAAAAGGCTTCCCAACCCACTTCTGTAGATAATAAAACTGCAGCAACTAAGGTTGAGGAATACAAAGCCAAAATGCCTTATCCTCAAAAACTCCGCCAAGCGGAACAGGATAAGCAATTTGCCCGCTTTGCAGACTATCTCAGGACTCTTGAAATAAAGATTCCGTTTGCAGAAGCACTTGAGCAAATACCCTCTTATGCTAAGTTCATGAAAGAGATCTTAAGTCATAAGAAGGATTGGAGGGAAACTGAAAAAGTTTACCTCACTGAAGAATGCAGTGCAGTCATTCTGAAAAGCTTACCTGAGAAGCTTAAAGATCCTGGGAGCTTTATGATACCATGCACATTAGAAGGTATTTGTACCAAGCAAGCTTTATGCGATCTTGGGGCAAGTATCAACCTAATACCTGCATCTACTATCAGAAAGCTTGGTTTGACTGAAGAAATCAAACCAACCAGGATATGTCTTCAACTTGCTGATGGCTCCATTAAATACCCATCAGGCGTGATTGAAGATATGATTGTCAAGGTTGGGCCATTTGCCTTTCCTACTGACTTTGTGGTGCTGGAAATGGAGGAGCACAAGAGTGCAACTCTCATTCTAGGAAGACCTTTCCTAGCAACTGGCCGAACCCTCATCGATGTCCAAAAAGGGGAAGTAACCTTGAGAGTCAATGAGGAAGAGTTCAAGTTGAATGTTGTTAAAGCCATGCAACATCCAGACACCCCAAATGACTGCATGAGTGTTGATCTCATTGATTCTCTGGTAAGAGAGGTCAACATGGCTGAGAGTCTCGAATCAGAGCTGGAGGACATCTTTAAAGATGTTCAGCCTGATTTGGAGGAATCAGAGAAGATAATAGAACCTCTGAAAATCCCTCAAGAAGAGGAGAAACCTCCAAAACCCGAGCTCAAACCATTACCACCATCCCTGAAATATGCATTTCTGGGAGAAGGTGAAACCTTTCCTGTAATTATAAGCTCTACCTTAGAGCCACAGGAAGAGGAAGCACTAATTCAAGTGCTAAGGACACACAAGACAGCTCTTGGGTGGTCCATTAGTGATCTTAAGGGCATTAGCCCAGCCAGATGCATGCACAAAATCTTGTTGGAAGATGACGCCAAGCCAGTGGTTCAACCACAAAGGCGGCTGAACCCAGCTATGAAAGAAGTGGTGCAAAAAGAGGTCACTAAATTACTAGAGGCTGGGATCATTTATCCTATTTCTGACAGCCCCTGGGTGAGCCCTGTCCAAGTTGTCCCTAAGAAGGGTGGCATGACAGTGGTTCATAATGAAAAAAATGAACTGGTTCCTACAAGAACAGTTACAGGGTGGCGCATGTGCATTGATTACAGAAGACTCAACACAGCCACCAGAAAGGATCATTTTCCTTTACCATTCATAGACCAGATGCTAGAAAGACTAGCAGGTCATGAATACTACTGCTTCCTGGATGGATATTCAGGTTACAATCAAATTGCAGTAGATCCCCAGGATCAGGAGAAAACGACCTTCACATGTCCATCTGGAGTATTTGCATACAGAAGGATGCCATTTGGCCTGTGCAATGCACCTGCAACCTTTCAGAGGTGCATGCTCTCAATTTTCTCTGATATGGTGGAAAAATTTCTGGAAGTCTTCATGGATGACTTTTCAGTATTTGGAGACTCATTCAGCTCCTGCCTTAACCATTTAGCACTTGTTCTGAAAAGATGCCAAGAGACTAACCTGGTTTTAAACTGGGAAAAATGTCACTTTATGGTGACTGAAGGAATTGTCCTTGGGCACAAAATTTCGAACAAGGGGATAGAGGTGGACCAAGCTAAGGTAGAAGTAATTGAAAAATTACCACCACCCGCTAATGTTAAGGCAATCAGAAGCTTTCTGGGACATGCAGGGTTCTATAGGAGGTTTATAAAGGATTTTTCAAAAATCGCCAAACCTCTGAGCAACCTGCTAGCTGCAGACACGCCATTCATCTTTGATGAAGAGTGTCTGCAGGCATTTGAGACTCTAAAGGCTAAATTGGTTACAGCACCAATCATCTCTGCACCAGACTGGACATTACCATTTGAACTGATGTGTGATGCCAGTGACCATGCCATTGGTGCAGTGTTGGGACAAAGGCATGACAAGCTTCTGCATGTCATTTACTATGCCAGCCGTGTGCTAAATGATGCACAGAAGAATTACACAACCACAGAAAAAGAGCTACTTGCAGTGGTTTACGCCATTGACAAGTTCAGATCCTACTTAGTAGGATCAAAAGTGATTGTGTACACTGATCATGCTGCTCTTAAATATCTACTCACAAAGCAGGATTCAAAACCCAGACTCATTAGATGGGTGTTGCTTCTGCAAGAGTTTGATATAGAAATAAGAGACAGAAAAGGGACAGAAAATCAAGTAGCAGATCACCTGTCCCGAATAGAACCAGTGGAAGGGGCATCCCCCCCTCTCACTGAAATTTCTGAAACCTTTCCGGATGAGCAATTACTAGCCGTCCAGGAAGTGCCATGGTTTGCAGACATTGCAAACTACAAAGCAGTAAGATTCATACCCAAAGAGTCCAGTAAGGTGCAATCAAAGAAATTAATCACAGATGCAAAGTACTATCTTTGGGATGAACCATATCTCTTTAAGAGATGTGCAGACGGAGTAATCCGTAGATGTGTGCCTAAAGAAGAAGCACAGAAGATCCTCTGGCATTGCCATGGATCACAGTATGGAGGACATTTTGGAAGTGAACGAACAGCCACAAGAGTCCTCCAGAGTGGCTTCTACTGGCCTACTCTCTATAAAGATTCCCGAGCATTTGTACTTAACTGTGATAGTTGCCAGAGATCAGGCAACCTGCCTCACAGTTATGCTATGCCTCAACAAGGAATCTTGGAAATTGAGTTGTTTGATGTATGGGGCATTGACTTCATGGGACCTTTCCCACCATCATACTCAAACACCTATATTCTGGTGGCAGTGGATTATGTATCCAAATGGGTGGAAGCTATAGCAACACCCACTAATGACACTAAAACAGTGTTAAAATTCCTCCAGAAATATATCTTCAGCAGATTTGGTATCCCTAGAGTGTTAATCAGTGATGGGGTACTCATTTCTGTAATAAGCAGCTCTACTCTGCTCTAGTACGTTATGGAGTCAACCACAGGGTGGCTACTCCATATCACCCACAAACTAATGGGCAAGCTGAAGTCTCAAATAGAGAACTTAAAAGAATCCTGGAACGGACTGTAATTAACCGTAGAAAGGATTGGGCAAGAAGCTTGGATGATGCTCTGTGGGCATATAGAACAGCATTCAAGACCCCTATAGGGACCTCTCCATACCAGCTTGTGTATGGAAAGGCATGTCACTTGCCAGTGGAACTGGAACACAAAGCCTATTGGGCAACCAGATTCCTGAACCTTGATGCCAAGTTAGCTGGAGAAAAACGACTACTCCAGTTAAATGAGCTAGAGGAATTTAGACTCAATGCTTTCGAAAATGCAAAAATTTACAAAGAGAAAGCAAAAAGATGGCATGATAAGAAATTGTCATCCAGAGTCTTTGAGCCAGGACAGAAAGTTCTGCTATTTAATTCAAGGCTCAAATTATTCCCTGGGAAATTAAAATCCCGGTGGAAAGGTCCATATGTAATCACAAGTGTATCACCATATGGATACATAGAACTTCAGGATAGTGACTCTAACAAAAAGTTCATTGTCAATGGACAAAGAGTTAAACACTATCTTGAAGATAATTTCGAGCAAGAATGCTCAAGACTGAGATTACATTGAATATCAGTGTCAGTCCAGCTAATGACATTAAAGAAGCGCTTGCTGGGAGGCAACCCAGCCATTTACAAAGTTTATCTACTGATTAAATAAATTTTCTTTTCTTTACAGGTTTGAGTCCAAGTATCTTCAAAGGTGAATTAGTAATTGATTGAAGTCCCAAGAGTTACAGAGAAATTTGGAAGCTCACTGGCATGAAAAAGCCAGTAAGAAATACTTTGGGCGTTAAACGCCCAAAAGAAGCACCCACTGGGCGTTTAACGCCAGTAAGGGTAGCCTTCTGGGCGTTAAACGCCAAGAAGAAGCATCTTCTGGGCGTTAAACGCCAGAAAGATGCACCTTCTGGGCGTTTAACGCCAATCTGCTAGCATTCTGGGCGTTTAGAAAAACGCCCAGTAAAGAAGGACCTCCTGGCGTTAAACGCCAGGAAGAAGCATCACATGGGCGTTGAACGCCCAGGAGAAGCAACATCTGGGCGTTAAACGCCCAAACCATGCACCATGTGGGCGTTTAACGCCAGGATGGTGGGAGGAGGTACAATTTCATTTTTCTTTGCATTTTTTCAAAATTTTTATGTTTCAATTCATGATTTCTTGCATAAACATATTTTAAATTATCACTTTCAATTCCAAAAGTTTTTATCCTAATTTCTAAAATCCAATGATTGCAAATTTTTTAGATTTATCTTAACCCAAAAGAACAAATGGCTTTCCAATTTAAGCCATCAGCTTTTCAAATTTGTTTCCAACACATCTTTAACTCCTTTTAAAAAAATCCTTTTCAAAATTAAAAATTCAATTATATCTTTTAAATTTTGATTTATATCTTTTCCTTTTTAAAATTATATCTTTTTCTGATCATATCTTTTAAAATTATATCTTTTATCTTATCTCTTTCTTATTTTTTTTCGAAAATTACCCACCCCCCTCCCTATATCTTGTGTTCGGCGCCCTCCTCATCATCACCATTCCACATTGCTCTCCTCCTATCCCTCTTCTTTCCTCTCTTTTGCTTGAGGACAAGCAAAGCTCTAAGTTTGGTGTGTTTTCCCGTGATCACAAAAACTATTGTGTCTCTTGATCATGGCCCCTAAAGGGAAACAAACCACCCCAAGAGGAAAGAAAGAAAGCGTTCCAAAGCCACTTTGGAACCAAGGGAAGTTCTTAACTAAAGAACATTCAGACCATTACTACAAGATAATGAGTCACAGATCAGTGATCCCGGAAGTCAGATTTGATCTGAAAGAAGATGAATATCCGGAAATCCAAGAGCAAATTCGGAACAGGAATTGGGAAATTCTGGCCAATCCTGAAACGAAAGTGGGGAAGAATATGGTTCAAGAATTCTATGCTAATCTATGGCAGACAGAAAGGCAAAGAATCATTGGAGCTGCTATCTTTGACCATAAGATAGTGGTCAGAGGAAAAATCATTCATACCCATTCTGACAGGATCAGGGAGGTATTCAAGATCCCTCAACTGAAAGATGACCCAGACTCCTTTAATAGGAGAATGATAAGGGTCAATAAAGGGCTGGATAAGGTTCTGGAGGACATATGCATCCCTGGAGCCAAATGGACTACCAGTACAACTGGCATCCCAGTCCAACTCAAAAGAGAAGATCTAAAACCAGTAGCCAGAGGCTGGCTGGACTTTATTTGTCGTTCCATCTTGCCCACCAGCAACCATTCTGAAGTTACCATCAAAAGAGCTGTCATGATTCACTGCATCATGTTGGGAAAAGAAGTGGAAGTCCATCAGCTGATCTCCTGTGAGCTATATAAAATAGCAAACAGGAATTCTAAGGACGCCAAATTGGCTTATCCAAGCCTAGTTTCTATGCTTTGCAAAGAGGCTGGAGTAAAGATGGGAATAACTGAATATATCCCAATTGAAAAGCCCATTACTGGAATATCAATGGTCAGGCAACAGCAACAAAAGGATCCTGTCAGAAGGAGAGCACAAGAAGCCCTCCCAGAACTGCCCCAATATGAATATTGGGAACAACTTGAGGCTTCTGTTTCCAGATTGCAAGAAGCTATGGATCAAATAAAGGAAGAACAGAATAATCAAGGTAGCATGATCTGCAAACTGCTCAAGGAACAAGAGGAGCAAGGGCGTGATCTAAGGGAACTGAAGCGCCAAAAATTAATCCTTGAACCACACCCCAAAGAGTCAGAGGAGCATCCACTCCTCAAAACAACAGGTTGCTGAGTTCCAATTTCTCTGTTCCAACTTAGTAGAGATTATTCCTTTTAGAAATTGACCTTAGAAGATATTTAGCAGTAATTAGGATGTCTATTTTGATTTTATTTCCAATTAAGCTATAATTTATTTTTCTCATCATCATTAGGCATGAATAAAGTAGTAGATTCTTTTAGAATAAAGAAGTAATTTATATTTTTCGAGTTCTTAATAATAAAATTTATAATTAATTATATGTGGTGGCAATACTTTTTGTTCTCTGAATGAATGCTTGAACAGTGCATAATATGTACTTTGAATTTGATGAATATTGGCTCCTGAAAGGATGAGGAACACGAAAAATATTGTTGATGATCTGAAAAATCATGAAATTGATTCTTGAAGCAAGAAAAAGCAGTTCAAAAAAAAAAAAAAAAACAATATTCACAAGCCATGAGCACTAGCCAAGAGTAAAAAGGATCCAAGGCTTTGAGCATCAATGGATAGGAGGGCCCAAGGAAATAAAATCCAGGCCTAAGCGGCTAAACCAAGCTGTCCCTAACCATGTGCTTGTGTCATGAAGGTCCAAGTGAAAAGCTTGAGACTGAGTGGTTAAAGTCGTGATCCAAAGCTAAAGAGTGTGCTTAAGAGCTCTGGACACCACTAACTGGGGACTTTAGCAAAGCTGAGTCACAATCTGAAAAGGTTCACCCAGTCATGTGTCTGTGGCATTTGTGTATCTGGTGGTAATACTGGAAGACAAAGTGCTTAGGGCCACAGCCAAGACTCATAAAATGACTGTGTTCAAGAATCAACATACTACACTAGGAGAATCAACAATACTATCTGAATTCCGAGTTCCTAAGGATGCCAATCATTCTGAAAATTTAAAGATACAGGGAGATGCCAAAACTGTTCAGAGACAAAAAGCTACAAGCCCCGCTCATCTAATAAGAATCTGAGCCTCATTTAGAACTCGAGAATATTATTGTTTCTTTATCTCTATTAGAACCTACTTTATTCATCTAGTTGCTTGAGGACAAGCAACAGTTTAAGTTTGGTGTTGTGATGAGCGGATATTTTGTACGCTTTTTGGGGGTAATTTCATGTAGATTTTAGCATGTTTTAGTTAGTTTTTAGTAGAATAATATTAGTTTTTAGGCAAAAATCATATTTCTGGACTTTACTATGAGTTTGTGTGTTTTTCTGTGATTTCAGGTATTTTCTGACTGAAATTGAGGGAGCTGAGCAAAAATCTGACTTAGGCTGAAAAAGGACTGCTGATGCTGTTGGATCCTGACCTCCCTGCACTCGAAATGGATTTTCTGGAGCTACAGGAGTCCAATTGACGCGCTCTCAACGGCGTTGGAAAGTAGACATCCAGGGCTTTCCAGCAATATATAATAGTCCATACTTTGAGCGAGGATAGACGACGTAACTTGGCGTTAAACGCCAAGTTCATGCTGCTGTCTGGAGTTAAACGCCAGAAAAACGTCATTATCCGGAGTTGGACGCCCAAAACACGTCACAACCTGAAGTTTGACGCCAAGAAAGGCCTCCACACGTGAAAAGCTTTAGTCTCAGCCCCAGCACACACCAAGTGGGCCCCAGAAGTGGATTTCTGCACCAATTATCTTAGTTTATTCATTTCCTGTAAACCTAGGGTACTAGTTTACTATTTAAACAACTTTTACAGACTTATCTTGTACCACATGACATTTTCAGATCTGAATTACATACTTTGTGACGGCATGAGTCTCTAAACTCCATTGTTGGGGGTGAGGAGCTCTGCAGCGTCTCGATGATTTAATACAATTCCTTTGTTTTCCATTCAAACACGCTTGTTCTTATCTAAGATGTTTATTCGCGCTTAACTGTGGAGAAGGTGATGATCTGTGACACTCATCACCTTCCTCAACCCATGAACGTGTGCCTGACAACCACCTCCGTTCTACATCAGATTGAATGAATATCTCTTAGATTCCCCAACAGAATCTTCGTGGTATAAGCCGGATTGATGGCGGCATTCATGAGAATCCGGAAAGTCTAAACCTTGTCTGTGGTATTCCGAGTAGGATTCCGGGATTGAATGACTGTGACGTGCTTCAAACTTTAACCTGCTGGGCGTTAGTGACAGACGCAAAAGAGTGATTCTATTCCAGTAGGAGCGGGAACCAACCGGTGATTAGCCGTACTGTGACAGAGTGCGTGCATAGTTTTCACTGCGAGGATGGGAAGTAGCCATTGACAACGGTGACACCCTACATAGAGCTTGCCATGGAAGGAACCTGCGTGTGAGAAGAGGATTTCAAGGAAGAGTTGAAGTCAGAGGGCAAAGCATCTCCAAAACTCCAACATATTCCCCAGTACTGAAAATCAAGTAACTCTATTATTTTAACTTACAATTTTATGAAATTTGCAGTTTGGCTTTTTACAAATAAATCCAAATAATCCTATTGATATCCTGACTAAGACTAATAAAATAAATATTGATTGCTTCAAACCAATAATCTCTGTGGATTCGACCCTTACTCACGTAAGGTATTACTTGGACGACCCAGTACACTTGCTGGTTAGTTGAACGGAATTGTGCTCTGAGCAAGTAATCAGTTAGTTAAATTAGTTCTCCTTGGCACATGCCAAGGAGCCATTAATTAAAGATCACAATTTCGTCCACCAACTACAAATTATATCATTCAATAAAATAAATCAACAAATTAAACAACTAATTCAAGTAACAACTAAAAAATTAAACATTACCAAACTACTTACCAGCCTGCTCTTCGTCTTCATAAAGGTCGCTGATCCACCCGTATACTTTGACGATCTGGGTGAATCCCTGTTAGCGACGTTTGTCAGACAGCGATGCTTGAACCCTTCATCATTTCTAAAATGGACCTCTAGTTTCTTCTTGATGGATGGATAGATCCATCTCGTTAGGTAGTTGCACCCTGACAAACATCGCTCATTATCTGCTAAATCCGTTTAGTTATCTGGTGGTCATAGATCTTCCTAATCATCAGATTATGTTTCGCATCCCATATGAATTTTAACTGCATAAAGTGATTCAACAACGTTATTTAGTTGGGATAAAATACAGTTCATTAATTCAATATTATTGGGTTCTTATCACCCACTTCTGAAACCACCACTCTCTGGTCTCAACCGGGATCATCGTGTACCTTGACCACAGGTGGTCATACATTGACTTAATGACTTCGGAGATCACCTAAGTGCAACCATTACTGTTTGGTGCAAATCTATCAGAGAAAAAATCCAACATTAACAAACATATATACACACACAAAATTATTAAGATTAACAAACTTAAGGATAAAAAATTGTATGTATTAACGCTTGCATGCCATTAGGCCAAATCCTTAGCCGGATGGCGGGCAATGATGGAGGGGCATCCTGTTAGGGAGTACTGGAGGAATCACCCATCATGGTATTTGTTGTTGGATCTGCAAGCGGCGTAGTAGAGGGAGGCACATAGTTTGGGTTTGGGACCATGATAAATTGTTGGTCCACTAGACTCGCCTGTAACATGACAGGGGTTGACAGGATAGTCAGGGCAGGACGTGATGACTGAACAGTCCCTGGGGATTCGGTGGAAGCGTTCCCTCTACCACGATCACAAGACCCACTCGATCTACCTCTGCTACCTATTGTCATGTCTACAAAGAGAATATATTAATAACACTAATCAGCATATATTAACTACACAAATCATTCAACAAAACTCCCCAAAAAAATTGGACACAACCTCCCCTAAAATTGAACATATATCCACCTTTACGGTTCCCACAAATCCAACCAATCTCAATCAACAGCATCAGTCAACCCTCAATTAATGTCATAAGAATTAAATTTAACTAAGCAATGAGCCTTCACGATCAAGCACAATATGATGTGACATGTAAGACCCCAAAATTTAGCTGCCTATTCCTATTATCTAGATAACAACACAACAAATTTCACCTTAAACAATAGAGACATGATGCATGCACATCATGTTGTATTTTTCTATGCTTCTTCATATCAAAATTTAATTAATCACGCTTAATTATAGAGTTTTTTTGGGCTTAAGTCATAGATTACTTTCATATCTTTGGTCTGATTTATGTTGTAGAAATGATGGAAAAGGAAGTAAAAAACACAAAACAAAGCATTCTTGGCAAAACAAGCAACAAGGCACCCAGCACTCTCATAGCCATGCTCTTGTGCAAGCGCCAACGCTCTCCTGGGAGGCCTCAACTCTCACTCCCATGCTCACTTACACGCTTGTTCACCAGTGCTACAATGAAGGGTCACGCGTACGCGTCACCCACGCGTGCACGTGACAAGAAGACCCAGCGCTCGCCTCCAAGCTCGCACACAAGCGCCCAGTGACCCACGCTCGCCCCTCACGCTCATTGCAGCGCTCGCTCCCAAGAGCGCCTTCGACAAGAGTCACGCGTACGCGTTGCCCACGCATACGTGTGACAAGGAAAAATGGCCCACGCTCTGGTGCACGCTTGCTGGGCAGCGTAGCGCTCTCCTGGAGTAGCCTATGCTCTCTTCCCATGCTCGTTGTTCACTCATCTCCATGTGCCAGAATCAAGGGTCACACGTACATGTCGCCCACGCATACGCGTGACAAGGAAAATGACCAGCGCTCGTTTTGGATACTCGCCTCCACGCTCGAACCCATGAGTGTCAACAATCAGCACTCACTCTCAAGAGTGCCAACCTAAGAGCGCTAATACATGCCAAGGACCCCTGGAGCATCATTTTGGTTCGAGATAATTAACTCCAAGTCCAACTCAACATTCAAGCAAGCAAAGCCCATGATTGGCTCTCAATCAAAGGCCACAAGAAGCATCTATAATAGTTAATTTTCATTTGATTATAATTTGCTTTCAATTTCATTTATGTTTGTAATTTAGGAGAGCCTATATATAGGCCTTAGTTTCATAGAATTAGGCATCAATTGTGGGAGGGGTCTTCGGACTCTCCCTGCACACACTCTTCTTCCACTCCTTTCTTATTTTGTAAATATTTTAGTTATAAGCCACTAACTCTTTCTATTGGAAAATAAAGCTCTGTTGCAATTTAACGGGTTGATTTATTTTCACTCTTCATCTTCAATTCTTCTTTTATTGCTTCTTTAGAGAGAGTCTTTGTGCTTCATAGATCCAATTACTATTGAGAGACGGATTAGATCTACTTGAATTACATGATGAACTTGAGAAAGGAGTCATGGAATTAAGTTTGAAGCTCTTCTCTCATAATCCTCTTCATCAATACATTCTTAGTTGGTATGTGAGATATAACCACTTTGAATTGAGGTCTTGAGGGTTGTGTGGCCTTTGAGTCAGACATTGAACTTCATCTCTTCTCATGACCAATTAGATCAAGAGGTTGGCGATTGATCAAGTTAAGAGAAATAAAATCACCAAGAGAATGGGGTTTGATTACTTATGATTTGCCAAGAGATCAATGATTGCATGATTGAAGAGGAGATAAGAATTGTTGTCCTGATAATGCAATATCTCTTGATCCCAATGCTTTTCTTTTATTTTTACTTCTAGTATTTTACCTTTTCGTCATTTACTTTCTTACACTTTATTTTCTTGTACTTTCTATTCCTTGCAATTTACTTTCCAGCACTTTATTTTTTTGCACTTTACATACATGTCATTTACTTTCCTTGAACTTTATTGCTTTCATTTAATTTTTAGTCATTTACATTTATTGTTGCTCATCATTCAACTATTCTTGTCTAACTAGAATGATCAATTAGTTATTGATTGCTTAATCCTTTAATCCTCGTGGGATCGACCTCACTCTAGTGAGTTTTATTACTTGATATGATCCAGTATACTTGCTGGTAGTTATGCGAAATTAAATTTTTTCCGTATCAAGACATCCAACATAAAATCATAAATTATATTCAATCTATTTCCAAAGTCCAATCTCTTCCTAAATTATTTTTATTGACATGAAAATAACTGTGTTTCCAAAGTCCAATCTCTTAATATAATCAACATGTAAGCAAACATGTTAATGACACTATCATACCAACATATGATTTCGCACATTAAAAGTTAACATGGAAAACTAACTTCATGCCAAAATAACAAGCCATATTTATCTTACATAATTTTCTACAATGAAGTCTATCTTATATATACTACAACATTTGTGTTAATCTAAGTTATTCCTTTATGATCATTTTACAAGAGATTAATTGTAGCTTTCGGGATGAGTTCTTAGGCATAGGAATCACCTTAACAATCAAATGTGCTTTTTTTTTAAATGAACAATCCAATTTATTAGTTATCTCTCAAACAAAATTAAAAATAAAAATGGACATAAAATTAATTAATTGTGTTTACCTAAATCATTTTGAACACATGACAAACTAAATTAACCAAATTATATATATATATATATATATATATATATATTAAGAAAAACAGGTTAAAAATAGAATGAAAATTATGCAAGAAAAAATTAACTAACCTGGACCTGGTAGTGAATGCCGAAGCCGACGATACAAAGAACGGCGAGATGTTGGTGACGACGAGAAGAACAACGACGACTGCAATGGAGGCTAGGGTTTGCAACGGCGGTTGCAACAGAGACGTCGCCGAGGTCAGTACAAGGAGATGAAGGAGGCGGCAGTAGGAGGGGAAGTCGACAGTGTGGCTGATGGCACGGTAGGGAGAGAAGGCGCCTAGAGAGAGAAAGGGAGAAGAGAGGTTAGAGTGAGAGAGAATGAATTTCGAATTGAAGGGGGTTGAGGGTTCGTGTTTTGAAATTTAGGGCTGATTACCATCAGATTTACTGGTAGATAAATCCGATGATAACCCATTGCGGTTTAACAAAACGTAGCGTTCACTAAACGTGTCTACCATCGGCTTTTTTTATGGTAAATCCGTTGCTGAAATTCGCGCCGATTTTTCTCGTTTTCCTTCCAATTATTAGCGACAAATTTACAGTCAAAAACGGAAATCCGCCCGTAATTATTTGACATGACGAACCCCACACCAAAACCGTCGGTGAATAGGTGCATTTGGAGTCTGTAAGAACCGCAACTAATCAACCGGTTAATTAAGTGATTATAATGCCCAAATTAGACTCCAAAAAGTTAGAGATAGAATTAGAGGATTTAAAGGTGATTTTTGGACTCAGTAGGTCTTTCTGAGTCAGAAAGGTTGTTTTCTAAAAACCGTAAAAAAACTACGAAACGGTAATTGAACCGGCTGAACCGGTTCAAGTCTGCCCAGTACCAGACGAGAAAAAGTAAAAACCATCGAAAACCTTAGAAAAATATTAGAAGTTGAAAACCGGGCGTTAATTTTAAAGGTTTGGCCCGAAGTTGGACCGAACGGGCTAAAAACGCTAACGGATTAGACCGGGCCCAAGTTGGGACCCAGCCCAACATATATAAGGTTCATTTAATGAACCCTAACCTCATAAACACACACACATCAGATTTGAAAGAGGGAAGGAGAGGAATAAGAGAATATTGTTCACACCTCTCTTTTCTTCGCGATATCTCGAGCTACGGTGCTCCGATTTGCGTGCCGTCAGTGGCTACATGTTCCTTGTGAAGAGCTTTACAAAACCCATTTAAGAAACTGGTAATTAAAGCTCGAAATCTCTTTAGTTCTTCTTCTCAAAATTTTGGGTATTTAGGGTTTTTGGTTAAGTAAGTTTTTGTGATTTTGGATGTTTAGGTTCACTCTAATCCTTGCTTTGCATTAGATTTTAGCTATCAAAACTGTTGGAAAAGGTAAGAGACATTAACCCTTTTGAGATTATGTTCATGTTGAACCCTAGATTGATTTGTGGTGATTTACATGTATATAGCTTGATTATTGTGAGTTTGGAGCTTGTTGGTGCTTGTTGGAGTTTCCTTGGTGGTTGGATTGTGGTTGAAAGCTCATTTGGTGCTCAATTTTGGGTTTTGGTGCATATAGAAAATCGGCCAAGGTATGATTTCGGTTTTCTCTATGTAGTATATAATATTCATGGATACTTAGGCTAGTGACCTATAGGATAAGGTTGGAAATTTATATGTTGTTGGTGATCGTTTGGGTTGATGATGTATAATGAATCGATGTTGTTGTTGTGGTTGAAGTATATTGTGACGCTTCGTTGAAGGGTTTAGGTTGCATGTTGATGCAACACCGGAACGTGGTGGCTTACGCATCACGCCAGCTGAGACCGCATGAGGTGAATTACCCAACTCATAACTTAGAATTAGCGGTGATTGTGTTTGCATTGAAGATTAGGAGACACCACTTGTACGGAGTAAGGTTTAGCATCTTTTCTGATCATAAGAGTCTCAATTACATCTTTGATCAGAAGGAGCTAAATATGCATCAGAGGAGGTGGATGGAGTTGCTTAAAGATTATGATTTTGAGTTGAGTTATCATCCCGGAATGGCGAATGTGGTAGCAGACGCATTGAGTCGGAAATCTTCAACAATTGCTTGGATGAAAATCAAGGAAGAAGAGCTAGTGGATAAGTTTGAGGATTTTAAGCTGGATATTGGTGAAGTTGCCGAAAGAGCTTGTTTGAACCTGTTACAGATCTCAAGCACGTTTAAATCAGAGATACAAAGGACTCAGCAAGATGAGCAGAAGCTTCATCAATTGTTTCAACCAGTTGCTGATAAGAGGCATGAAGAATTCAATAAGGATGGTGAAGGATTATGGAGATACAAGGGAAGGATCTGTATACCGGATGTCGGAAGTTTGAGACAAGATTTGTTGTTGGAAGCTCACAACAGTGGGTTTTCTGTTCATCTCGAAAGAACGAAGATGTATTATGACTTAAAGAAGATGTTCTGGTGGCCTTGGATGAAGGGTGATGTAGCAACAGTGGTATCCAAGTGTTTAACTTGTTAGAAGGTGGAGATTGAGCACCAGAAACCGTCAGGGACGTTACAGCCGCTTGAAATTACTCAGTGGAAGTGGGAAGGAATTGCAATAGATTTTGTGACTGGTTTGCCGAGGACTAGGTTGGGATTTGATGCGATTTGGGTGGTCGTGGGACGTGACTGAAAATCACCGATTAAGAGTTTATAGAGAAAACGGCGTTGTAAGTATAGCTCTTAACCAATGAATATTCCGCGTATTAATTTAAAAGAGTTGTCATGAAATTTAGAAATAAAATACTGGGAGTATGAGTCCCAGGTCATCTCCCAACGAGTTGCAGAGAGAATGCTAATTTTATTAATTAGGGGTTTTCAAGAGAGTTGAATTGAATAATGAGCAATTAAATAGTTGTAAATTAAAGAAATAAAAACTAAGAATGATTATTAATATTCTAAATAAAAAGGCCTTGACTGGGGGAATGATCAATTGGAAGTTCTATCCTTGTTGGGATCTCTTATGTGTAGTATCAAAAAGGTTGTTGTTTTCACTTAGTTAACCCTTACTAAATAAAGGAAAGTCAAGTGATTGAGCTAACTCTTATTCACAAATCCTAATCCTCTCCCTTGGGAAGGTCTAGCGTTAGTAAATACAGAACTAGCTAACAACTTCCACTTTAATCTTCACTTAAGCCTTCCAACTCAAGTGTCTCCTTTTAATCAACCCCCATGTCAACTGGGGAATCTACTCCATTGACATGAATATAATACTCAGAAAAATATAAGAAGAAGACATAATAAATTAAATAAAATAGAGACTGAAAATTAATTAAAAATAAAAGTAATCCTCTGTATCAACAATCCATGAAAATAATCCAACTACCACTTTAAATAAGAATTAAGAATATGGAATAAATAAAAGAGCAAGTAAGGAAACAAACTAAAATAGTATCTTCAACGGAGGTGATGACTCTTCAATATCCGAAGCAAAAAAGCATAGAACTAATAAACTATGAATGTAAAGAGAACCTAGAGGAAGAGTAGTTCCTCTCTAGATTCAGATCTAAAATACTAAAACTATCCTAATGAGAATGTGTGATGATGTGTGTTGGGTCTCTGCACATTCCCTGGCTTTATTCTGTATTTCTGGGCCAAAAACTGGGTCAAAACTTGGCCCGAAATCGCCCCCAGTATTTTCTGTTATTTCTGTAGATCGCGCAGGTCACGCGTACGCATCGATCACGTGTGCGCGTCATTCAGCGATTTTCCTTGTCACACGTACGCGTCGTCCACGCGTGCGTGTTATTCGTGCAGACTCCAATTCACGCGTACGCGTCAGGCATGCGCCCGCGTCGCTGCGACTTTCTCCATTCTGCGCGCTCGCGTAAGCCATGCGCGCGCGTCGATGTTCGTTGGTCATCTCCTTAGTTTCTTGTGTTCCTTCCATTTTTGCAAGCTTCCTTTCCATTCTCTAAGCCATTCCTGCCTTGTAAAGCCTGAAACACTTAACCCACATATCACGTCATTGAATGGTATAAAGGAAAATTGAAATACATAAATTAAAGATATCTAGGAAGCAAGTTTTCAACCATAGAACAAACTTAGGAAGGGATTGTAAAATCATGCAGTTCATATGAATAAGTAGGTAAAGACTTGATAAAATCACTCAATTAAACACAAGATAAACCATGAAATAGTGGTTTATCAACTTCCCCACACTTAGACATTAGCATGTCCTCATGCTTAGCTCAAGGAGATAAAATAAACAAGTAAGGAAAAGTAAGACTCATGCAATGCAATGTAACCTATGTATATGAATGCAACTATATGCTAAGATGATTTTTTCTACTTTGGTTAAAAGTAAATAAGTTCGTCAAGACAAACATAAATCAAATTCCACTAATTAAAATCATACAGTAAAGACATGTAAACTTGTGAGAAGACAGCTCATGAAAGCAAGGAACATAGAACTAAGCATTGAACCCTTACTGATGGTGTATGTGCACTCTAATCACTCAAGTGTATAGGGTAATCACTCTATTCTTCTCTTAGTCATGCTTTCTAAACTTTGTTCTTCACCTAATCAATCAACAAGTATTTAATGCACCAATGCAAACATCATGAGGTCTTTTCAAGGTTGTAATGGGGCCAAGGTAAAGGTGAGGATATATATATGGTTAAGTGAGCTATAAATTGAATCCTCGATTAACCTAAGCTCTTACCTATACATACATTATAAACTTTTAAATTCATGCCTAGCTACCCAAAATTCTCACTTTTGTATTACATACTCATGCATCACCCTTTCTTTTAATTTTTATCACATATGCATTGATCTTTTCATTAACTTAACTTTAGCATTGGGGTAATTTTGTCCCCTTATTTAATTACTTTAATTACTTGAATATTTTTTTATTTTTTTATTTTTTGATTTTTGATTTTTTGATTTTATTTTTTTTAAGCATACAAATAAACATAACATTATCAATGCATATGGATTTTTAATTTTTCTGGTCTTACATGAGTAGGTACCCAAATTCCCTTTATTTTATCATGACATATTCCTTTATTAACCCATGTTCCCACGATCTTCCCATACTCAATTGATACACAATCTCTAACTTAAGCTAACCAAAGATTCAATTAGGGTATTTAATTATTTTTTCCGCTTAAGGCTAGTGATGTGGTAAAATATAGAACAAATGGGATTTAAAAGGCTCAAAGTGGCTAACAAGGGTAATTGAAAGGGTAGGCTATTTTGGGATAAGTGAGCTAAAACAATTAATGGCCTCAATCATATGCATACATTTAAATACACTAAACAATGGACATCTAGGATGGAACAAAGCAGAGATTACAATTATAGAGAAGAAAACACACAAGAATAAAATATTATGGTTAAATAATGTAACCATGTAATTAAGCTCAAATCTCACGGGTTGTGTGTTCTTAGCTATCATTTTATGTTCCAAATACAACCTCAAAATAGTTTTAACAAAAAAAGATTTTAATCTAAATTAGTGAAATTTTTCAAAAATAGGGTCTTAAAAAGAAACTTATTATTTTTCAACCAATTAGAACATGCATGCAAATACCTATTACTATGCAATTTATCCTATTCTAACAAAAGAAAAATAAATATCCTATTGGTGTTTAAGAAAGAGAAATTACCTCCGAAAGTCAGGTACTGACCGATCTCCCCACACTTAAAGCATTGCACCGTCCTTGGTGCCATCTGTCAGGAACAAAGGGGGGCTGGTAGTAGTGTCTCCACAAGCAGGACCGTCATGGCTCCCTATGCTGGTAAATGAAGTAGAGTCCGGGGTGTTCGGGGTTTCTTCAGGTGGGTGGTTACCAATGATCAGCTCCTTGAGGTATGTAAATCGGCGCTTGTTACGATGCTCCCTTTGCTTTCCTTTCTGGTCAAGTCGGTCTAACTTCTGAATTATCTGTAGGACTAGCTGATTTTTGGAAGGTGCTTGTGATGTGGAAGGCAAAAGAATATCTTCTGCTAGTTCTGTGCTTCGGTTGTTAGTGGCTGCTGGAGGTCTGATATACTTCCCGTTAGGGACGTACTGATTATCCCGCGGAAGTATGGTCTTGGTATCCCCAGCTCTGTAGGAGACTTCGGCTGCTGAGACTAGATCTGAAACCAAGGCGGGAAAAAGTAAGTTTCCCGTAATTTGTACGTGTCCCATAGTATTCTGGATGTGTCTTGGTAAATTGAGAGGCTGGTCTGTAAGGATACACCAGAGAAGAACAGCCATGTCTGCGGTGAAGGAGGTCTAGTGAGTGCTCGAAAAGACGTAGTGGGATATAATTTGTGCCCGTACTCGAGCCTCCAAGGTCAGTACTGAAGCCAATATTCCCTTAGGTTGAGATCGATGGTATCTATAGATCCATCTGCTGCCAGGTTGTGCTATAATTCTGAGGACGGCGTCCCAGTCAAATTGGTATGTCTGGCATTTGAATGATGCTTCTTGGAATGCGTCCAATTCTTCTAGAGTAGGGGAAAGATCTAAAGCTCGCTGAATGGCTTCTTCAGTTATGGGGACTTGCTTCTGACAAACATAGACAGACTGCAGGGTTGGCATGTGGAAGTTTGAGTAGAATTCAACTACCCATGAAAGATTGATCTGCCGTGGTTGTCTCCGTAGGAATTCCCATTGTCTTTGTTCAATTTAGGGCTCAACAAATTCAACTATGTTGGTCAGGAGGATAAGAAGGTACTCATTGTTATAATTCCTCTTAGCCAAGATGGGGAACATCTGCTCACAGTAGCGGTTAATGAACCGCGCAGTGTCCTTTGCTGGAAAGGCTTTCTCTTTTTCATCAACCTTGATGATCCTCTTGATTCGCTTTGATGAGGGCTTTAGAGCTGTTGAAGATGGCTCTGCCATTAGTACTCTTTTTGTTCTTTTCCTTGCTGGTGGTTTGGGAGTAGCTTACTATTTACCCTTCTTGGTGGCCATCCTGAAAGGGAAATGGTAAGTACTTTAAAATTACAAGGGTTAGAGAAAGGAAGAGGATAGGATACATGATAATCAATGCACGGTAAAAAAGGATGTCATTAACACATGGTCATGACTACATGTGATCAGTTCATCAATGGAAACATAGCAAGTGCATGTGATGGCAATTAAATTCAAGATGTTTTTTGGCATACCGGCAAAGGCATGAGTAGCATAGATCAAGCATTGAATGTCCAAGTTAGATTATCAACTCTTTCAAACTAACAATCTGTTTGTATTGACAATTATATTTAATCAATAAAATATAAAAGGGGTTTTGTGAAAAAAAATAGGCATTAGAGTGGTAGAATAGAATAATTTAAAATAATACACAATGCCATACGGCCTTTTTCACAAACACTTAGCATGCGTGGTAAATATGTGATTGAAAGCATTAATTTGAATATGCAAGCAACCCTTTTAAGAAGTAATATTAATTGTCAAGTTGTTCCTTAATACACTCACAAGCAAAAACTATAGAAGAAAACAATCACCCAATTAAATTTCTAACACCAATCAAAAGAATTTAAAAAAAAGAAAGAAAAAGAAAACATAGATAATGAAAGTAAAAAGAAAAAGAAAGAAGAAAACATAAATAAAAATAAAAAGAATAATGAAAAAGTATAGAACCTTGATAATGGATGTGAAAAATAAGGGAGGAGAGAGTGAAAAGTGAGAAAGAATAAAGAAGGAAAAAGGGAGAAGAAAGAAATAAGAAGGGATAAGAGAAATTAGGATTGGGGAAGAAAAGATAAGATATATGGCGCTGATCTGGATAAGCTGTGCGTTGCATGTGACGTGACGCGTAGGGCATGCGGTCGCGTGGAGTATGCCGTCGTGTGGTTTGTGATAATTTCAGGTGACGTGGATGCATGGGTCACGCATACGCGTGACCTGATTTGTGCTATTGGTGCGAAAGCAGCATCACGCACGCACAAGTCTCTGATTCATATGCACATTGCCAAAATTTAGGGTGACGCGTGCGCGTGGGTGACGTGCACGCGTGAATGGCCTCTATTTGAATAATGACGCAAACGCGTAGGGTACGCGTTCGTGTGATAGGGCTTGTGCTTCCAGCATAATTCCAGCCCCATTCTATCATAACTTTCTGCCAGACACCAATTTACGTCGATATCGCAAGGTCACGCGTGCGCGTGAGTGACGCGCGCGCGTGGAAGGCTGATTTTGCAAGTGACGCGGATGCGTCAGGGATGCGTTCACATGGGCGTGTTCTGTGCCTATGGCATGCCTCCAACCAAGCTCCCGCGTAACTCTTTGCTTCTTTTCTTCTTGTTATGAAAGCACATATGACATGTGTGCGTCAGCGACGCTTGCGCGTCGCATGCTCTTTTCCCCCTCTTTTTTTTATGCATAATGTGAATGCAGATGCAGACTATGTGCAGAGATTATGAGAAGAGTCATTAAGAAAAATAAAGTAGAAAATGAAAAAAACTAAGACTGAAACGGAACGATCATACCATGATGGGTTGTCTCCCATCTAGCACTTTGCTTTTACGTCCTTAAGTTGAACGGTCTTTAGGCTCACTTTGCTTCTGTTGGCGGGTCTTCCAGGAGGAAGACCTCTAGCTCTTTGTGATCTTTCATCTTCTCATCATGATAAAGCTTTAGGCAGTGTCCATTGACCTTAATGAATTTGGAGCTAGAAGGATGACGCATGTGAAAAACTCTGTATGGCTCTGCCTTTTCTACTCTGTAGGGACCTTCCCATCTTGATCTCAGTTTGCCTGGCATAAGCCTCAGTCTGAAGTTGTAAAGAAGAACTAACTCCCCTGGTCTGAACTCTCTCCTTTTTATGTGCTTGTCATGGACGACCTTCATCTTTTTCTTGTATCGCCTGGAATTGTCATATGCTTCTAGGCGAAGGTTCTCTAATTCTGCTAGTTGCAGCTTCCTTTCAGCACTAACTTCCTTAAAATTCATGTTGCATTCCTTTATAGCCCAGAAGGCCTTGTGTTCCACTTCTACTGGAAGGTGGCAAGCTTTACCATACACTAAGCGGAAGGGGCTCATCCCAATGGGTGTCTTGTACGCTGTTCGATATGCCCAGAGTGAATCTTGTAACCTGGTACTCCAGTCCTTCCTATGAGGCTTTACTATCTTCTCCAAAATGTGTTTAATCTCTCTGTTAGATACCTCTGTTGCCCATTGGTCTAGGGATGATAAGTTGTTGCTACTTTGTGAACAATCCCATGCTTCTTCAGTAATCCTATTAGTCTCCTGTTACAAGACTAATATATTATGATTTATATATTAGGAGGTCGGTAAACCACTATTTTATGATTTATATTATGCTCAATTGAGTGGTTTCTATCAAGTCTTTCTTACTTATTCATATAAATTGCATGGTTTTACAATTCCTTCGTTACTCCTTAATATATGTGAAAATATGTTTCCTAGACCATAAAATTATTAATTTTAATTATCCTTTATTACCATTCGATGTCGTGATCCGTGTGTTGAGTATTTTTAGGCTTTATAGGGCAGGAATGGCTTAGAGAACAGGAAGGAAACATGCAAAAGTGGAAGGCACACGCGAAAATGAAGTTTTGAAGGAAATGGCAGCGATGCGCACGCATAGACGACGCAGACGCGTGACTCGCGCAGAACCCAAGCGTCGCGCATGGGTGGACGACGCGAACGCATGGCTAAGCACAAAGCACAAGCGACACGTACGCGTGACAAGGAAAACTTCCAAATGACGCGCACGCGTGACGGACGCCACGTGCAAAAAGTTGCAGAATTCACCCCTAGCAATTTCTGGACCCTTTTTTGGCCCAAATCCAAGCCCAAAAAACACAGATTAGAGGTTATAGAGTGGGGGAATGCATCCATTCAAAAAAAAAAAACAACATTCATTATTCATAATTTTAGGTTTTAGATGTAGTTTCTAGAGATTGAGGCTCTCTCCTCTCTCTTAGGATTTAGGATTAGGATTCCTCTTAAAGGTTAGGTTTACTTCTTCTTTATTCCAGGTTCAATATTCCTTTACTTTAATTTCTCTTCTACTTTTATTTATTCTATTATTTTAGTTTGTTAATATTGGTTTACGAACTCCATGTTAGGATTGATTTTCTTATTTAATACACATTGAGGTATTTCAGATTTAAGATTGCTTTCTTCAAATTCATGTTATTGATGCTTCCAATTTAATTTAGATTTTTCCCCCTTTGCTTTGGTTGAGTAATTGGTGACACTTGAGTTATCAAACTCAGCTGTTGATTGAAAATTGGAATTCGCTGATTGATTTGGATCCCTCTAAAGCTAGTCTTTCCATAGGAGTTGACTAGGACTTGAGGAATCAATTTGATTAGTCCACTTGACTTTCCTTTATTTAGTAAGGGTTAACTAAGTGGGAGCAATAAACAATTATCATCACACATGATAAGGATAACTAGGATCGGATTTCTAGTTCTTATACCTTGCAAGGGTGTTCATGATAATTAATTTACTTTATTGCTAATTTATTTCCTTGTTCCCTTTTTCAAAAACCCAAAAATATACCTTTTTCCATAACCAATAATAAATCATACTTCCCTGCAATTCCTTGAGAGACGACCCAAGGTTTCAATACTTCAGTTATAAATTTTATTGGGTTTGCTTTAGTGACAACTTAAACTTTTGCACGAAAAGATTCTTTGTCGGTTTAGAAGCTATACTTACAATGAGAGCTTATTTGTAAAATTCTAGACCACGCAAGAAACCGTTCGTCAAAATCGCTTAACCAAATCCGCTCACTTTCTGCCTATCCGAGTGAAATGTCCTATGGAGGAGTTAGCAAGGTTGTATATAAAGGAGATAGTAAGGTTGCATGGTGTGCCGTCGAGCATAGTGTCGGACCGTGATCCCCGATTCACATCAACGTTTTGGGGAGCTTTACAAAGAGCCTTCGGTACGAAGCTATGTCTCAGTACTGCCTATCATCCACAGACGGATGGACAGTCAAAAAGAACTATTCAGACGTTGGAAGATATGCTGAGAGCATGTATTTTAGATCAACCCGGAAGTTGGGATCGTTACATGCCATTGGTGGAGTTTGCGTACAACAATAGCTTTCATGCGAGCATAGGGATGGCTCCGTATGAGGCCTTCTATGGACGGAGGTGCCAATCTCCACTTTGTTGGTATGAATCTGGTGAAGCAAGCATTTTGGGTCCTGATTTGATAGCAGAGACTACTGAGAACATTAAGAAGATTCGTGCAAGGATTTTAACTACTCAGAGTCGATAGAAGAGTTATGCGGATCGGATAAGGAAACCATTAGAGTTCGAAGTGGGGGAGCACGTATTCCTCAGTGTTACACCGACAACTGGAATTGGAAGAGCAATCAAAACCAAGAAGTTGAATCCAAGATATATAAGACCGTTTGAGATTCTGAAGAGATTCGGGCCGGTGGCGTATCAAGTAGCTTTGCCACCTCATCTGTCTAACCTGCGTGACGTATTCCACGTGTCACAACTCCGTAAGTACACGTCGGATGCGGCTCATATGTTGGAGCCTGAGTCGGTTGAGTTGAAGGAGAACTTAACTTTCCAAGTAACGCTAGTGAGGATCGACGACACTATTGTGAAGAAGCTGTGAGGAAAGGAAGTTTCATTGGTTAAAGTTTCTTGGAAGTGGGCAGGAGTAGAAGAGCACACTTGGGAATTGGAGTCTAAGATGCGAATGGATTATCCCGAGCTTTTCTCAGGTAATTCAAATTTTAAGGGCAAAATTTCTTATTTGGTGGGGAGAGTGTAAGAACCGTAACTAATCAACCAGTTAATTAAGTGATTATAATGTCCAAATTAGACTCCGAAAAAGATAGAGAGAATTAGAGGATGTAAAGGTGATTTTTGGACTCAGTAGGTATTTCTGAGTCAGAAAACGTGTTTTCTGTGAAAAACCGTAAAAAACGCGAACCGGCGGTTGAACCGCTTCAAGTTTGCCCGGTACCGCACAAGAAAAAGTGAAAACCGTCAAAAACCTTAGAAAAATATTAGAAGTTGAAAACCGGGCATTAATTTTAAAGGTTTGGCCCGAAGTTGGACCGAACGGGCTAAAAACTCTAACGGATTGGACTGGGCCCAAGTTGGACCCAATCTCAACATATATATGGTTCATTTAATAAACTCTAACCTCATAAACACACACACACACACACATCAGATTTGAAAGACGGAAGGAGAGGAAAAAGAGAACACTATTCACACCCCTCTTCTCTTTGCAATATCTCGAGCTACAGTGCTCCGATTTGCATGCCGTCAGTGGCTACACGTTCCTTGTGAAGAGCTTTACAAAAATCATATAAGAAATTGGTAAGTAAAGCTCGAAATCCTTTCAGTTCTTCTCCTCAAAATATCGGGTATTTAGGACTTTTGGTTAAGTGAGTTTTTGTGATTTTGGATGTTTAGGTTCATTTTGGCTAGTTTCACTGACCTTTTCTTTACTGTTTTTAGGTAGTTTCATTGCATTTTCTTAGGAAATAAGCTAGTTTTGGGTAGAAAATCATTTACATCCTGATTCAAGCATGCATTGTGCATTTCACATGATTTCATGAGGATTTTGCATGATTTTAATGACAAAATTGATATTGCATCCCCCATGACTTGGATTAGAACTTTGATGCACTTTATTGCTTGATTTCAGGACAAAGGAAGCAAAGAATGGGAGTAACTTGCAAGGCTAAGGAGAAAAGTGATTGCCAATAACACTCTCAAAAGCCATCAATGCCACGTTAAGGAGTCACATTAACTAAGTTAACGTGAACTCTAACGTGGAGAAGAGAAGTTGAGCCAACGTTAGTGACACTTAACATTGTCACTAACGTTGGCAATTGCTCACAAATGGCCATGTTAGGAGCCACGTTAACCTAGTTAACGTGGGTTCTAACGTTAAAGGGGGAAGAGAAGCCAACGTTAGTGACACTCAACATTGTCACTACGGTTGGCCTAAGGTGCAAAGTACCACGTTAACTCCCACGTTAACTTGGTTAACGTGGGAGCTAACGTAAGAGATGAAGAGTTGTCGACAACGTTAGTGACACTCAACATTGTCACTAACGTTGAAGCAACCACACAACTCCCAAGAGCCACGTTAACTTCCCCGTTAACTTGGTTAACGTGGAAGCTAACGATGAGGAATAAAGGATGGGCCAACGTTAGTGACACTCAACATTGTCACTAACGTTGGGATGGCTAAGAGTGGCCACGTTAACCTACTCTATCGTGTGACCTATGGGCACATTGGAACGTTAGTGACAATGTTGAGTGTCACTAACGTTCTCGAAGGTTGGCAAAAGCTACGTTAGAAGCCACGTTAACTTAGTCAACGTGGGCTTTAACGTGAAGCAAGAAGGGGCACACTGGAACGTTAGTGACAATGTTGAGTGTCACTAACGTTCTCAAAGGTTGGCAAAAGCCACGTTAGAAGCCACGTTAACCTAGTTAACATGGGCTTTAACGTGAGGCTAAGGGGTGCATTGGAATGTTAGTGACAATGTTAAGTGTCACTAACGTTCTCAAACTTATACTTTCACTAAATGTTAAACACCCCTAACGTCTTGAGCTAAAGTCTCTACCCACTTCACACTTTCTCTCTGCAAGTAAAGCCAAGCCCAAATGAAGAAAGGAACTGCTTCAAACTCAAGATCCAAAGGCCCAAGACTTGAAGAGCCAACTAGAAGCTGAGAAGAGTAGTATATATAGGAGTAGCTTTGAATTGTTTGGGGGACGGACAGAGAGCTAGGAAATGGAACTACTCTTTGTATTTTACTTTCTCTGCACTTCTAGCTTTATCATGTATTCTCCATCTTTGATTTTGATTTCTAGAGCTATGAACAACTAAACCCCTTTCATTGGGTTAGGGAGCTCTGTTGTAATTTGATGGATCAATACTAGTTTTCATTATTCTTCTTCTATCTTTCCTCTTGATTTTACTTGAAAGCTTTCGATCTTCATCCAATTGGATAGTTATCTTGGAAAAGAAGCTATTCAAACTTGGATCTCTTCGGAACCTTGAAAGAGGAATGAAGTGATCAGCTTGAAATGCTTTCTCATGCTGGACCAAATTGGGTGTGGATGGGTATGTGGCTATAACCCTCTCAACACTTGATTTGGGAAATGCATGTGGTATAATCAGTGACCATACTTCATCTCTTCTCATGAGCAATTGATCAAGGAATTGGCTATTGATCAAGATTTGAGAGATTGAACCACAAGAAATTGTTGTTCAATCACTTAAGATTGCCAAGGAGATCAATGAGTGCATTGATTGAGGAAGAGATGAGAATGAAATTGATCCGAAGAATGCAACATCTCCTGAGCCCAATGAACTCCCCATTTCTGATCTTATTGAGAGACAAGTTTTCCCCTGATCAAGTTTATGGCACTGTTGCCGGGGATTGATTGTGCATCGACAATGATTACATTAGAGGATCACTAGATTGAGCATTTTTGTTTTGTTTGATTTAATTTTCTGTTTGAGTAATTTGCTTTCTGTCTTAGTTAATTTCTCCCCTCCCCTATTTCTTAGTTTTTCTTTGTTATTTACAATTCAGTTCACTAACCCCACTAACTGTTTGATATAATGCATCACTGACACTAACAGTAATCCTAACGAAATACTCTTTGCATTTTTTTTCTTTGCTTGTACTCTGTTGGTTGTATGACAGGGAGAAGAGGCAGGGCTTCAACTTCCTTTGATTCTGAACCTGAGAGAACCTTCTTGAGATTAAGAAGCGAGGCAAAAGAAAAACGTGTGGTTGGTGCTGAAGAAGAGGAGGAACACTTTAAAGAATACTTTGAAACAACCATGGAAGACCATCGTGAGGAAGAGGTTCACAACCATGGTGGAGGAGGTAGAGCAAATCCTGGTGGGGAGGATAGAAGAGTCTTGGGCTCTTATATCAACCCAAACCCAGGGAACTGTGGAAGTAGCATCCAAAAGCCAACCATCCATGCCAACAATTTCGAGCTAAAACATCAGCTCATCACTCTTGTGCAGAATAATTGCTCATTTGGAGGAGGTGCTCAAGAAGATCCGAATCAACACTTGACCATCTTCTTGAGGATTTGTGACACAGTGAAGTCCAATGGAGTCTACCAGGATGTCTATAGGCTGCTCTTGTTCCCTTTCTCACTCAGGGACAAGGCATTCAAATGGCTCGAATCCTTCCCAAAAGAAAGCCTGACAAATTGGGAGGAGGTAGTGAATAAGTTTTTGGCAAGGTTTTACCCCCGCAAAGGATCAATAGGCTGAGAACTGAAGTACAGACATTCAGACAGCAAGATGGGGAGACACTTTATGAAGCTTGGGAAAGGTTCAAACACCTAACAAGAAGGTGTCCACCAAATATGTTTAATGAATGGGTGCAGTTGCATATCTTCTATGAAGGCTTGTCATATGAATCAAAGAAGGCAGTAGATCATTCCTCTGGAGGATCCTTGAACAAGAAGAAGACCATTGAAGAAGCCATAGATGTCATTGAAACTGTAGCTGAGAATGGCTACTTCTATGCTTCTGAAAGAGGGAACATTAAGGGAGTAATAGAGCTAAACAGTGTGGATGCTCTGCTGGCTCAGAACAAGCTCATTACTAAGCAGGTAGCTGACCTCACCAAGAAGATGGAAAGAAGTCAAGTAGCAGTAATCACCACTTCAACTCAAGAGGAAGCAAGTGAAGAGGAAGAGGGCACTCAGGAGCAAGCTAACTACATTGGGAATTCACCTAGACAACACCATGATCCATACTCAAAGACCTACAACCCTGGATGGAGGAATCACCCAAACTTTGGGTGGGGGAATCAACAAGACCAAGGCCAAGATCAGAGACGTCACAACCCCAACAACAATACAGCCTATTCTTCATTTGATGACAAAATCTCTAAGATTGAAACCTTACTTGAAAGCATATGCAGAGACATCCAAGACAGTAAAACATTCCGAGAGGAAGTGCAGTCAAATAGGCAGAACCAAGATGCTGCCATCCAGAAGCTTGAGACACAAGTTGGTTACCTATTCAATCAAACTTCTAGCAACAACCAAAGCAAAAAAGAGGAGTGTCAAGCTATCACTCTTAGGAGTGGGAAGGAACTGAAGGAATTTGACCAGAAAACACTAGAAGAAGACTCAATTGATGAAGAAGAAAAGCAAGATGGAAATCAAGCCATAACTTCTAAAGTGCAAAAAGAAGAAGGGAAGTTGAAGCCGGATGTCTCGAGAGTTCCATACCCTCAGCAATTGAAGAAAAAGGGAGATGACAACCAGTTTTTGAGATTTTTAGAAATCTTCAAAAAGCTACAAATCAACATACCCTTTGCTGAAGCAATAGAACAAATGCCTCTCTATGCCAAGTTCTTAAAGGAGCTCATGACTAAGAAGAGAAGCTGGAAGAACAACGAAACTGTGATACTGACCGAAGAATGTAGTGCTATCATTCAGCACAAATTACCCTAGAAATTGAAGGATCCAGGGAGTTTTCAGATCCCCTGTGTCATAGGTGAGATCACAGTAGAGAAGGCTCTCTGTGACTTAGGAGCCAGCATCAATTTGATGTCAGTAGCCATGATGAGGAAGATGAAGATCGAGGAGGCTAAACCAACAAAAATGGCCTTACAATTGGCAGACCGATCATTCAAGTTCCCTTACGGCATAGTAGAGGATTTGTTGGTGTAGGTGGGAGACTTCATATTTCCAGCCGATTTTGTAGTGTTGGACATGCAGGAGGAAGCCAAGGCCTCCATTATCCTGGGAAGACCCTTCCTGGCCACTGCTGGAGCTGTCATTGATGTCCAAAAAGGTGATCTTACCTTAAGATTACACAATGAGAAGATGACATTCAATGTATTCAAGGCCATGAGTTACCCACCAGAACAATTTGGGCAATGCATGAGATTAGATGCACTTGAGGAAGAAGTGCAGGAGAGCTTCGAAGATGAAGGACCAGAAGAGCTAGAGAGAGTCATGGAAGAGGTGTATGAATCAAGTGAAGAGGTGGGAACAGCAGAAATTCATATGCAAAAAGCACCAAAAGTAGAGAACCAAAAGTCAGAAGCACCCAAACTTGAGCTCAAGGCACTGCCACCTACTCTCAAATATGCATACTTAGGAGAAAATGAAAGTTACCCAGTGATCATAAGCTCATCCCTCAGCCAGAATCAAGAGGATGAACTACTCCAAGTATTGAGGAAGCACAAGGATGCCATTGGATGGACTCTTGCTGACTTAAAAGGAATCAGTTCAACCATATGCATGCATAAGATACTGCTAGAAGAGGATGCCAAACCGTCCATTCAATCTCAAAGGAGGCTGAACCCTATCATGAAAGAGGTGGTGCAGAAAGAAGTTATGAAGTTATGGCAGGGAGGGGTGATCTACCCTATCTCAGACAGCCCATGGGTCAGCCCTGTACATGTTGTCCCAAAGAAGGGAGGAATCACTGTAGTTCCAAATGAGAAGAACGAATTAATCCCTACAAGGACGGTCACTGGATGGCGGATGTGCATAGACTACAGAAAACTCAATGAAGCTACACGAAAAGATCATTTCCCCCTTCCATTCATGGATCAGATGTTGGAACGACTTGCAGGCTACGCATATTATTGT
Organism: Arachis hypogaea; assembly: GCF_003086295.3. Taxonomy (NCBI): domain Eukaryota; kingdom Viridiplantae; phylum Streptophyta; class Magnoliopsida; order Fabales; family Fabaceae; genus Arachis; species Arachis hypogaea. The sequence continues at coordinate 90,208,199 of NC_092038.1, read as the reverse complement.
TTTCTTGATGGTTATTCGGGATATAACCAAATAGTGGTTGATCCTAGAGACCAAGAGAAAACCTCATTCACTTGCCCATATGGAGTGTTTGCCTATAGGTGAATGCCATTTGGGCTATGTAATGCGCCTGCAACTTTCCAACGCTGCATGCTTTCTATCTTCTCAGACATGATAGAGAAATTCATCGAAGTCTTTATAGATGACTTCTCAGTATTTGGAGATTCTTTTCCTAGCTGCCTACAGCACCTTGCCTTGGTATTGAAAAGATGCCAAGAGACCAACCTGGTCTTGAACTGGGAGAAATGTCACTTCATGGTGACAGGAGGAATAGTCCTTGGTCATAAGGTCTCTAACCAAGGCATTGAGGTGGACAAAGCCAAAGTGGAACTCATTGAAAACCTTCCTCCACCCAGTGATGTCAAGGCAATTAGGAGCTTTTTAGGGCATGCTGGTTTTTACAGAAGGTCTATTAAAGATTTTTCAAAGATAGCCAAGCCCTTAAGCAATCTCCTTGTATCTAATACACCATTTGTCTTCGATGAAACATGCATGTTAGCTTTTGAAAACTTGAAAAATAGATTATCATCTGCACCTATCATTTTCCCACCTGACTGGAACTTACCATTTGAACTAATGTGTGATGCATCTGATTTTGCAATAAGGGCAGTGTTAGGACAGAGGAAAGACAACTTAGTCCATGTGATATACTATGCCAGCAAGGTCCTTAATGATGCTCAAAGAAATTATACCACAACCGAAAAGGAACTGCTGGCAATAGTTTTCGCATTTGACAAGTTTAGATCGTACCTCATTGGTGCAAAAGTGATTGTTTTCACAGATCACATAGCACTTAAATATTTGTTTGCTAAGCAAGAATCAAAACCGAGACTAATAAGATGGATCTTATTGTTGCAGGAATTTGATATTGAAATCAGAGACAAGAAAGGAGTGGAGAACAAGGTAGTAGATCACCTCTCCAGAATCCCTCAGGATGAAGGTGGGGCACATGATACTCATGTGAACGAGCTCTTCCTTGATGAGCAATTGATGGTAGTTCACAAGGCTCCATGGTTTGCAGACATAGCCAACTTCAAGGCAACTGGGGCTTTACCACCAGAGATACATAAACATCGGAAAAGAAAGCTCATGAATGATGCAAAATACTTTGTTTGGGATGAGCCATATCTCTTCAAGAAGTGTTCAGATGGAGTCCTCAGAAGATGTGTTTCGGAAGAAGAAGGACGAGAGGTCCTATGGAATTGCCACAGCTCAAGTTATGGAGGCCACTTTGGAGGGGACAGAACTGCAGCAAAGGTTCTACAAAGTGGGTTCTTTTGGCCAACCCTTTTCAAGGACGCCAAGGAACTGGTAAAAAGCTGCAATGAATGCCAAAGAGCTGGAAACTTGCCCAAAAGAAATGCCATGCCACAAAATTTCATCTTAGAGCTGGAATTGTTTGATGTGTGGGGAATAGATTTCATGGGGCCGTTTCCAACTTCATATGCAAACAAGTACATCTTAGTAGATGTGGATTATGTCTCCAAGTGGGTAGAGGTGATTGCAACTCCAACAAATGATAACAATGTGGTTATGAACTTCCTCAGGAAGAATATCTTTAGCCGGTTTGGAGTCCCAAGAGCCCTCATCAGTGATGGAGGGAGCCACTTTTGTAACAGACCATTAGAGGCTCTTCTCCTACGATATGGGGTAAAACACAAGGTAGCCACACCTTACCACCCCCAAACAAGTGGACAAACTGAGATATCCAACAGAGAACTAAAGAGGATTCTGGAAAAGACTGTGGGTGCATCAAGAAAGGATTGGTCAAAGAAGTTGGATGGTGCTCTTTGGGCGTACAGAACAGCATTAAAAACACCACTTGGAATGTCCCCATATCAGCTAGTGTATGGTAAAGCTTGTCACTTACCACTGGAGCTAGAACACAAGGCTCTATGGGCTATCAAGATACTAAATTTTGACAGCATTGCTGCTGGTGCAAAGAGAATCTTGCAGCTGCAAGAGATGGAGGAATTCAGGTCAAAAGCCTATGAAAATACCAAGATGTATAAGGAGAAGGCAAAGAGAAGACACGACTCACATCTTGCACCCAAGAGTTTCGAAAGGGGGCAGCGAGTGCTCCTATACAATTCCAAACTAAGACTGTTCCCAGGAAAACTCAAATCAAGGTGGTCCGGACCCTTTCTTGTCACAAAGGTCTCGCCGTATGGACATGTAGAAGTCATGGATGAAGTTTCAGAAAGGACTTTTACAGTGAATAGATAAATACCCAAGCATTATCTGGGCAACATGGGGGAAAACCCCAGGATGAAATACCATCTCAAGTAAGTGAGGACTCGTCGAGCTAGCGACGATAAAAAAAAAGCGCTTTGTTGGGAGGCAACCCAACCTCAGGTAGTTCATTTTTATCTTCATTTCAATAAAGATCACAAGTTGTTTCCCCTGTATTGCAAGGAGCTAAGTTTGGTGTTTCACACCAGAACAATCAAAGGAGACAGTGTAATTCTAAGTTTGGTGTTCCACCAAAAGGGACATTTAGTTAGAATTACACCCGCTCCCAAAACGCATTGCTAGCTCTAACCAATCGAGGGAAACCACTTAGATGTGGTTAGACTTTAGTTAATAATTGTTTTGTTAACAACAAGATATGAGTTTGTCAGCATATATGTAAGATTGTGTACTAAGCAATGAACTAAGTTTGGTGTTCACACACCAAATCAAGTTCATAAGACACAAGCACATGCAAGCTAACTATTTCTCAAAGTGCTGTGGGAACAAGCAACTTCCAATAACTTTACAAGAATTTTATGGTGCACCTTCACTCAAGGAAGTGAGGAAGCAAAGAGCAGGAGGAAGACGAAAAGAAGGCGATTAGAAGTTGTCATCTGAAGGTTGTATTGTCACTTAATTCCATGAATTTACAGTTTGAACATTGGAAGCCCAAATGCAATCTTGATCAATGGTTACCAGTGAGTCTAAACATGTTTTTAAACTCTACCTTGTTGTTGAGCATGGTCTGTGATTCTGGTTTTAAGTGTCACTGCATCTTTCATTTACTTATTTGTATGTTTGTTCCCTTAGAATCAAATGAAAAAGAGAATGAGTGTTTACAAAAGACCAGAGAGGAGTTTTTAATGTGGAGTCAGTGCATGAGGTTGTGGTGTGATGATAAGTTAGCTAAGTTGGTTCAACCACAAGGTGGGAGGACAACTATTTATCCTAAATACTTTACTTTTGATATACCCATGAGACTAAGATAACAACAAGATCCTAATAAGAGAAAAGGGAAAGAACAATGGAAATGAAAAACAAAAGACAAAGAATAAGCAATAAGGCTAGGCACCAATGGTTTACCTTAAGACATGTGTCTGTGGTGCTCCTGTGTGGGGGATCTACTTGGATGAATAAGCTCTTAGGGGTGCTTTATCACTTGGTAACTTGGGTTAACTAACCCGGGATTATCAGCTAAAAATCCACTATCAAGAGTAACCCTCACTACAGAACACTTAGTAACCCAAAGAGGTGTTGGACACCAAGGTCTCAAGGAAGAAAATAAATGAACCAGATGCCTGTGGTGTGTATGTATGGGGGAGAGACTTGAGGGAGTAAGTCCTTAGGGGTGTTTCAACACCTAGCACCTTGAACTAACTGGTTCGGGAGTGTTGGCTGAAAGCTTATCTTAAAGAGTTGCCCCCTTACAAAGCACTTAGCCTGAAGAACACAAACAACCCTTAAAATAACAATAAAAGGATCAATAAATAAAGGTCTCATGGGATATAACAAAGTGAGTATTTTAGGAGATGATAAAGGTCTGAAAGCCAACAGTGGAATGAACCTAAGTTGCTATGCATGAAACCACCATAAAATCAGTAATATGACTTCCACAAGAATGACTCATTTCTCTGGAGATTACATTCATCATTCTCTTGTTCCAGTACTTGCTTAGGGACAAGCAAGCTTTAAGTTTGGTGTTGTGATGCCAGGGCATTTTGGCCAGTTTCACTGACATTTTTTTTACTGTTTTTAGGTAGTTTCATTGCATTTTCTTAGGAAATAAGCTAGTTTTGGGTAGAAAACCATTTACATCCTGATTCAAGCATGCATTGTGCATTTCACATGATTTCATGCGGATTTTGCATGATTTTAATGACAAAATTGATATTACATCCCCCATGACTTGGATTAGAACTTTGATGCACTTTATTGCTTGATTTCAGGACAAAGGAAGCAAAGAATGGGAGTAACTTGCAAGGCTAAGGAGAAAAGTGATTGCCAATAACACTCTCAAAAGCCATCAATGCCACGTTAAGGAGTCACGTTAACTAATTTAACATGAACTCTAACGTGGAGAAGAGAAGTTGAGCCAACGTTAGTGACACTTAACATTGTCACTAACGTTGGCAATTGCTCACAAATGGCCACGTTAGGAGCCACGTTAACCTAGTTAACGTGGGTTCTAACGTTAAAGGGGGAAGAGAAGCCAACGTTAGTGACACTCAACATTGTCACTAACGTTGGCCTAAGGTGCAAAGTACCACGTTAACTCCCACGTTAACTTGGTTAACGTGGGAGCTAACGTAAGAGATGAAGAGTTGTCGACAACGTTAGTGACACTCAACATTGTCACTAACGTTGAAGCAACCACACAACCCCCAAGAGCCACGTTAACTTCCCCGTTAACTTAGTTAACGTGGAAGCTAACGATGAGGAATAAAGGATGGGCCAACGTTAGTGACACTCAACATTGTCACTAACGTTGGGATGGCTAAGAGAGGCCATGTTAGAAGCCACGTTAACCTAGTTAACGTGGACTCTAACGTGTGACCTATGGACACATTGGAATGTTAGTGACAATGTTGAGTGTCACTAACATTCTCGAAGGTTGGCAAAAGCCACGTTAGAAGCCACGTTAACTTAGTTAACGTGGGCTTTAACGTGAAGCAAGAAGGGGCACACTGGAATGTTAGTGACAATGTTGAGTGTCACTAACGTTCTCGAAGGTTGGCAAAAGCCACGTTAGAAGCCACATTAACCTAGTTAACGTGGGCTTTAACGTGAGGCTAAGGGGTGCATTGGAATGTTAGTGACAATGTTAAGTGTCACTAACGTTCTCAAACTTATACTTTCACTAAATGTTAAACACCCCTAACGTCTTGAGCTAAAGTCTCTACCCACTTCACACTTTCTCTCTGCAAGTAAAGCCAAGCCCAAATAAAGAAAGGAACTGCTTCAAACTCAAGATCCAAAGGCCCAAGACTTGAAGAGCCAACTAGAAGCTGAGAAGAGTAGTATATATAGGAGTAGCTTTGAATTGTTTGGGGGACGGACGGAGAGCTAGGAAATGGAACTACTCTTTGTATTTTACTTTCTCTGCACTTCTAGCTTTATCATGTATTCTCCATCTTTGATTTTGATTTCTAGAGCTATGAACAACTAAACCCCTTTCATTGGGTTAGGGAGCTCTGTTGTAATTTGATGGATCAATACTAGTTTTCATTATTCTTCTTCTATCTTTCCTCTTGATTTTACTTGAAAGCTTTCGATCTTCATCCAATTAGATAGTTATCTTGGAAAAGAAGCTATTCAAACTTGGATCTCTTCGGAACCTTGAAAGAGGAATGAAGAGATCAGCTAGAAATGCTTTCTCATGCTGGACCAAATTGGGTGTGGATGGGTATGTGGCTATAACCCTCTCAACACTTGATTTGGGAAATGCATGTGGTATAATCAGTGACCATACTTCATCTCTTCTCATGAGCAATTGATCAAGGAATTGGCTATTGATCAAGATTTGAGAGATTGAACCACAAGAAATTGTTGTTCAATCACTTAAGATTGCCAAGGAGATCAATGAGTGCATTGATTGAGGAAGAGATGAGAATGAAATTGATCCGGAGAATGCAACATCTCCTGAGCCCAATGAACTCCCCATTTCTGATCTTACCCATTCTCTTTAATTTCTGCAATTTACTTTTATGAGCAATTCCCCCATTCCCAATTACAATTCTGCAATTTACTTTCAGTCATTTACTTTCCCGCCGTTTTATTTTCTGCAAGTATCAACTCTATTCATGGATTCGCTCAACTAGAACATTCCTCTAATTAAAGTTGCTTGATCAATCAATCCCTGTGGGATTCGACCTCACTCTATTGTGAGTTTTTACTTGACGACAAATTTGGTACAGTTGCCGAATGGAGATTTGTTGAGAGACAAGTTTTCCCCTGATCAAGTTTTTACGTAAGCTGGTGCGTGTACACTCCAATCAAAAATTACAACCTGTGCGTACGCACGTACCTGTGCGCACGCACACGTTGGGGAGGCCAGTCTGTTGGGGGTGCTGGCACAAGTTGTGCGAGTGAACAGACTTTGTAAATTTTAACACCTATGCTTACGTGATGAGCGGATATTTTATACGCTTTTTGGGGGTAATTTCATGTAGATTTTAGTATGTTTTAGTTAGCTTTTAGTATATTTCTATTATTTTTTAGGCAAAATTCATATTTCTGGACTTTACTATGAGTTTGTGTGTTTTTCTGTGATTTCAGGTATTTTTTGGCTGAAATTGAGGGAGCTAAGCAAAAATATGATTTAGGCTGAAAAAGGACTGCTGATGCTGTTGGATTCTGACCTTCCTGCACTCGGAATAAATGTTTTTGAGCTACAGGAGTCCAATTGGGTTGGAAATTAGACATCCAGGGCTTTCCAGCAATATATAATAGTCTATACTTTGCTCGAAGATAAATGACGTAAACTGGCGTTTAACGATAGTTCCATGTTGCATTCTGGAGTTGAACGCCAGAAACAAGTTGCAAGTTGGAGTTAAACGCCAGAAACAGGTTACAACCTGACGTTTAACTCCAGAAACAGCCCAGGCACGTGAGAAGCTCAAGTCTCAGCCCCAACACACACCAAGTGGGCCCCAGAAGTGGATTTCTGCACTATCTATCTTAGTTTACTCATTTTCTGTAAACCTAGGTTATTAGTTTAGTATTTAAACAACTTTTAGGGACTTATTTTGTATCTCATGACATTTTAGATCTAAACTTTGTACTCTTTGACGGCATGAGTCTCTAAACTCCATTATTGGGGGTGAGGAGCTCTGCAGCGTCTCGATGAATTAATGCAATTATTTCTGTTTTCTATTCAAACACGCTTGTTTCTATTTAAGATATTCATTTGCACTTCAATATGAAGAAGGTGATGATTTGTGACACTCATCACCATTCTCAACCTATGAACACGTGCCTGACAACCACCTCCGTTCTACGTTAGATTGAATGAGTATCTCTTGGATTCCTTAGTCAGAGTCTTCGTGGTATAAGATAGAATCCATTGGCAGTATCCTTGAGAATTCGGAAAGTCTAAACCTTGTCTGTGGTATTCTGAGTAGGATTCAGGAATTGGATGACTGTAACGAGCTTCAAACTCACGAGTATTGGGCATAGTGACAGACGCAAAAGGATCAATGGATCCTATTCCAGCATGAGTGAGAACTGACAGATGATTAGCCGTGCGGTGACAACGCACTTGGACCATTTTCACTGAGAGGACGGATGGTAGCCATTGACAACGGTGATCCACCAACACACAACTTGCCATAGAAGGAACCTTGCGTGCGTGAAGAAGATGACAGTAGGAAAGCAGAGATTCAGAAGACAAAGCATCTCCAAAACTCCAACACATTCTCCATTACTGCGTAACAATTATTAATTTCATGCTCTTTTACTTCTTACAATTGAAACTAAAGAACCCTATTGGTATCCTGACTAAGAATAATAAGATAACCATAGCTTACTTCAAGCCAACAATCTCCGTGGGATCGACCCTTACTCACGTAAGGTATTACTTGGACGACCCAGTGCAGTTGCTGGTTAGTTGTGCGGAATTCCATAGTGTGAGTGTGATTTTCATGCACCAAGTTTTTGGTGCCGTTGCCGGGGATTGTTCGAGTTTGAACAACTGACGGTTTATCTTGTTACTTAGATTAGGAAAAATTTGTCTTTTTGTTTAGAGTCACTAGGATTGCATCTTCTATTATTCCTTTTTAAAAATCTTTCAAAAATCTTATTTTTCTCTATTAGTTTTTAATTTTTCTTGGAGTCTTTTGTTTGAGTTTAGTTTCATATTTTAAGTTTGGTGTCAATTACATGCTTTTCTTTGTCTTTCAATTTTCGAATTGCACGTTCTTTGTTTTTCCTTGATCTTCAAATTGTTCTTGTCAACTTTTCTTGTTTGATCTTTGGTTTGTCTTCTTTTGTGTCTCTTCTTATTTTTCTTGTGCTTTTTCAAAATATTAGTTTTCAAAAAATATTTTTATTTATTAAAAATACCTCTTTAAAACACGTTACATTTATAGCTCAATTGGCTAGAGCGTTGGTTTGTGATCTTGGTAATTGCGTATTTTCTTTTTAAAATTTTTTTCAAAAATAATTTTTCTTTGATTAAATCTTGTGCCAAACTTTAAGTTTGGTGTTCTTTCCTTTGTTCTTGTTGTTCTTGTGAGTCTTCAAGGTGTTCTTGAGTCTTCTTTGTGTTTTGATCTTAAAATTTTTAAGTTTGGTGTGCCTTGGTGTTTTCCCTCCAAAATTTTCGAAAACAAGGAGCATTGGATTTAAAAATTTTAAGTCTTCTGTCTTTTGTGTGTTTTCTCTTTCATAATAAAAATCAAAAATCAAAAAAATATTTTTTTCTAACTATTTTTAAACAATTTTTTCGAAACTTTTCATAAAAATTCATATTTCAATTTCAAAATTTTTCAAATCTTATCCTTTTAAATTTTTTTTAAAATCATATCTTTTTCAAAAAAATATCCTAACCACTCTCTCTCTCCTCACTTTTTCGAAAAATTTTAAAATATTTTTAAAATTTTATTTTTATTTTTTTATTTTAGCTTTTATTTTATTTTATTTTATTATTTCGAAAATTATTTTTCTTATATAATAAAATAAATCCACATCATCTCCCTTTCTCCATTATGGACCTAAGTGGAAATGAACAGTCCAAAAGGACTCTGGGATCATATGCCAAACCCACTACTGCTTCATATGGGAGTATTATCTGTATACCCTCCATCGGAGTTAGTAGCTTTGAGTTGAATCATCAGCTTATTATCATGGTGCAGCAAAGTTGCTAGTATTCTGGTCTTCCACAGGAAGAACCTACAGAGTTTCTGGCACAATTTTTACAAATTGCTGACACAATACATGATAAAAAAGTAGATCAGGATGTCTACAGATTATTACTGTTTTCATTTGCTGTAAAAGACCAAGCTAAGAGGTGGTTAAATAACCAACCTAAGGCTAGCATAAGGACATGGAAATAGCTGTTAGAAAAATTCCTGAATCAATATTTCCCTCCAAAACGGATGACACAGCTAAGGCTGAGCATCCAAGGCTTTAAACAAGGAGATAATGAATCCCTTTTATGATGCCTGGGAGAGATACAGAGAGATGCTAAGAAAATGCTCCTCTGAAATGTTTTCAGAGTGGGTGTAGTTAGACATCTTCTATTATGGGCTTATAGAGAAAGCTTAGATTTCTCTAGACCACTCAGCTGGTGGATCTATCCACATGAGAAAGACAATTGAAGAAGCTCAAGAGCTCATTGATACAGTTGTCAGAAATCAGCATCTGTACCTAAACAGTGAATCTTCCATGAAAGAAGAGGCTAAAACAGTAACTGATGAACTCAATCCTGTAGAACAAGTTACTGAATTCAATTAGCAATTAGATTTTCTAACAAAACAACTAGCCGAATTCAAGGAGATATTGCAAGAAACAAGAATGGCTAATATGAATATGGAAGTGCAATTGAAGCAAACAGAACAACAGTTATCAAAACAAATAACAGAAGAGTGTCAAGCAGTTCAATTAAGAAGTGGAAAAACATTAAATACCTCACTTCAAGGCAGCAGGAAGCCAAGAAATGAACAAACTGCTACCAAAAATTCCTCTGAGGATAGTAAGAGCCCAGAGAGGAACAATTCTGGCATTCAAACGCCAGAAAAGGGTGAAGGGCTAGCGTTAAACGCCTAACCCATGCTCAGTTCTGGCGTTCAAACGCCAGAAACAGGCAAGGAGTTGGCGTTGAACGCCCAAAGGAAGCTCAGTTCTGGCATTCAGATGCTAGAAACAGGTAAGGAGTTGGCATCTAACGCCACTCCAGCATCCACCCCTGGCATTCAAACGCCAGTGGGGGATCAGACACATACAGGTGCAAATAGCAACCCCTCTAAAAAGGCTTCTCAACCCACATCTGTAGGCAATAAACATGCAGCAACTAAGGTTGAGGAATACAAAGCCAAAATACCTTATCCTCAGAAATTCCGCCAAGCAAAATAGGATAAGCAATTTGCCCGCTTTGCAGACTATCTCAGGACTCTTGAAATAAAGATTCCGTTGGTAGAGGCACTTGAGCAAATACCCTCTTATGCTAAGTTCATGAAAGAGATCTTAAGTCATAAGAAGGATTGGAGAGAAACTGAAAAAGTTTACCTCACTGAAGAATGCAGTGCAGTCATTCTGAAAAGCTTACCAGAAAAGCTTAAAGATCCCGGAAGCTTTATGATACCATGCACATTAGAGGGTACTTGTACCAAGCAAGCTCTATGTGATCTTGGGGCAAGTATCAACCTAATACCTGCATCTACTATCAGAAAGCTTGGTTTGACTAAAGAAGTCAAACCAACCCGGACATGTCTCCAACTTGCTGATGGCTCCATTAAATACCCATTAGGCGTGATTGAAGACATGACTGTCAAGGTTGGGCCATTTGCCTTTCCCACTGACTTTGTGGTGCTGGAAATAGAGGAGCACAAGAGTGCAACTCTCATTCTAGGAAGACCTTTCCTAGCAACTGGACGAACCCTCATTGACGTCCAAAAAGGGGAAGTGACCCTGATAGTCAATGAGGACGAGTTTAAGTTGAATGTTGTCAAAGCTATGCAGCATCCAAACACCCCAAACGATTGCATGAGCATTGATATTATTGACTCTCTGGTAAAAGAGGTCAATATGACTGAGAGTCTTTAATCAGAGCTAGAAGATATCTTTAAAGATGTTCAGCCTGATCTGGAGGAACCAGAGAGAATAATATAACCTCTGAAAATCCCTTAGGAAGAGAAGAAACCTCCCAAATCCGAGCTCAAACCATTACCACCATCCCTGAAATATGCATTTTTGGGAGAAGGTGATACCTTTCCTGTAATCATAAGCTCTACCTTAGAGCCACAGGAAGAGGAAGCACTAATTCAAGTGCTAAGGACACACAAGACAGCTCTTGGGTGGTCCATTAGTGATCTTAAGGGCATTAGCCCAGCCATATGCATGCACAAGATCCTATTGGAGGGTGACGCTAAGCTAGTGGTTCAACCACAAAGGCAGCTGAATCCAGCCATAAAGGAGGTGGTGCAGAAGGAGGTCACTAAATTACTAGAGGCTGGGATTATTTATCCTATTTCTGATAGTCCCTGGGTAAGCCCTGTCCAAGTCGTCCCCAAGAAGGGTGGCATGACAGTGGTTCATAATGAAAAAAAATGAATTAGTTCCTACAAGAACAGTTACAGGGTGGCGTATGTGTATTGATTATAGAAGGCTCAATACAACTACCAGAAAGGATCATTTTTCTTTACCATTCATAGACCAGATGCTAGAAAGACTGGCAGGTCATGAATACTACTACTTCCTAGATGGATATTCAGGTTATAATCAAATTGCAGGAGATCCCAAAGATCAAGAGAAAACAGCATTCACATGTCCATCCGGAGTATTTACATATAGAAGGATGCCATTTGGTCTGTGCAATGCACCTGCAACCTTTCAAAGGTGCATGCTCTCTATTTTCTCTGATGTGGTGGAAAATTTTCTGGAAGTCTTCATGGATGACTTTTCAGTATTTGGAGACTCATTCAGCTCCTGCCTTGACCATCTAGCACTTGTTCTAAAGAGGTGTCAAGAGACCAACCTAGTTTTAAATTGGGAGAAATGTCACTTTATGTTGACTGAAGGAATTGTCCTTGGGCACAAAATTTTGAACAAGGGAATGGAGGTAGATCAAGCTAAGGTAGAGGTAATTGAAAAATTACCACCACCTGCCAATGTTAAGGCAATCAGAAGCTTTCTGGGGCATGCAGAATTCTATAGGAGGTTTATAAAAGATTTTTCAAAAATTGCCAAAACTCTGAGTAATCTGCTAGCTGTTGACACGCCATTTATCTTTGATAAGGAATGTCTGCAGGCGTTTGAGACTCTGAAAGCTAAACTGGTCACAGCACCAGTCATCTCTGCACCAGACTGGACATTACCATTTGAACTAATGTGTGATGCCAGCGACCATGTCATTGGTGCAGTGTTGGGACAAAGACATGACAAGCTTCTGCACGTCATTTATTATGCCAGTCGTATTTTAAATGATGCACAGAAGAATTACACAACCACGGAAAAAGAGTTACTTGTAGTGGTTTACGCCATTGACAAGTTCAGATCTTATTTAGTAGGATCAAAAGTGATTGTGTACACTGACCATGCTGCTCTTAAATATCTACTTACAAAGCAGGATTCAAAACCCAGACTCATAAGATGGGTGTTGCTTCTGCAAGAGTTTGATATAGAAATAAGAGACAGAAAAGGGACAGAGAACCAAGTAGCAGATCACCTGTCCCGAATAGAACCAATAGAAGGGGCGTCCTTCCCTCTTACTGAGATCTCTAAAAACTTTTCGGATGAGCAACTCTTTGCCGTCCAGAAAGTGCCATGGTTTGCAGACATTGTAAACTACAAGGCAGTGAGATTCATACCCAAAGAGTACAGTAGGCAGCAATCAAAGAAATTGATCACGGATGCAAAATACTATCTTTGGGACGAACCATATCTCTTCAAGAGATGTGCAGACGGAGTAATCCGTAGATGTGTGCCTAAGGAAGAAGCACAAAAGATCCTCTGGCACTGCCATAGATCACAGTATGGAGGACATTTTAGAAGTGAGCGAACAGTCACAAGAGTCCTTCAATGTGGCTTCTACTGGCCTACTCTCTATAAAGACTCCCGAGTGTTTGTTCTTAATTGTGACAGTTGCCAAAGATCTGGCAATCTGCCTCACAGTTATGCCATGCCTCAACAAGGGATCTTGGAGATTGAGTTGTTTGATGTATGGGGTATTGACTTCATGGGGTCTTTCCCATCATCACACTCAAACACTTATATTTTGGTGGCAGTGGATTATGTATCCAAATGGGTGGAAGCTATTACAACACCCACAAATGACACTAAGACAGTGCTGAAATTCCTCCAGAAATACATCTTTAGTAGATTTGGTGTCTCTAGAGTACTAATCAGTGATGGGGGCACTGATGAGCGGATAATTTATACGCTTTTTGGCATTGTTTTTAGGTAGTTTTTAGTAAGTTCAAGCTACTTTTAGGGATGTTTTCATTAGTTTTTATGCTAAATTCACATTTCTGGACTTTACTATGAGTTTGTGTGTTTTTCTGTGATTTCAGGTAATTTCTGGCTGAAATTGAGGGACTTGAGCAAAACTCTGATAAGGAGGCTGACAAAGGACTGCTGATGCTGTTGGAATCTAACCTCCCTACACTCGAAATGGATTTTCTGGAGCTACAGAACTCCAAATGGCACTCTCTCAATGGCGTTGGAAAGTAGACATCCAGAGCTTTCCAGCAATATATAATAGTCCATACTTTATTCGGGAATTGACGACGTAAACGGGCGCTCAACGCCAGTTCCATGTTGCTATCTAGAGTAAAACGCCAGAAACACGTCACGACCCGGAGTTCAATGCCCGAAACACGTTACAACTTGGCGTTCAACTCCAAGAGAAGTCTCAGCTCGTGGATAGATCAAGCTCAGCCCAAACATACACCAAGTGGGCCCCGGAAGTGGATTTATGCATCAATTACTTACTCATGTAAACCCTAGTAGCTAGTCTAGTATAAATAGGATAATTTACTATTGTATTAGACATCTTTGGTCTCAGTTTTCTTTTATTCTTCATCTTAGGAGGATATTGATCACGTTTTAGGGGGCTGGCCACTCGGCCATGCCTGAACCTTTCACTTATGTATTTTCAACGGTGGAGTTTCTACACACCACAGATTAAGGGTGTGGAGCTCTGCTGTACCTCAAGTTTCAATACAATTACTATTACTTTCTATTCAATTCTCTTTTATTCTTATTCTAAGATATATGTTGCACAACACTTTGATGAATGTGATGATTCTGACACTCGTCATCATTCTCACCTATGAACGTGCGTGACTGACAACCACTTCCGTTCTACTCTAGGCCGGGCGCATATCTCTTAGATTCCCCAACAGAATCTTCGTGGTATAAGCTAGATAGATGGCGGCATTCATGGGGATCTGGAAAGTCTAACCTTGTCTGTGGTATTCCGAGTAGGATCCTGGGAATCCGGAAAGTCTAACCTTGTCTGTGGTATTCCGAGTAGGATTCCGGTATTGAATGACTGTGACGAGCTTCAAACTCCTGAAGGCTGGGCGTGATGACAAACGCAAAAGAATCAATGGATTCTATTCCAACCTGATTGAGAACCGACAAATGATTAGCCGTGCTGTGACAGAGCATTTGGACCATTTTCACTGAGAGGATGGGATGTAGCCATCAACAAGGGTGATGCCTCCAGACGATTAGCCGTGCAGTGACAGCGCATAGGACCATTTTCCCGAGAGGATTAAAAGTAGCCATTGATGATGGTGATGCCCTACATACAGCTTGCCATGGAAAGGAGTAGGAAGGATTGGATGAATGAAATAAAAAAGTAGAGATTCGAGAGGAGCACAGCATCTCCACACGCCTATCTGAAATTCCCACTATTGTTTTACATAAGTATTTCTATCCCTTTTATTTTATTTTATTTATCTTTTAAATATCTAATCCAATTACATTTGACCCTATGAATCCACTTAACTGAGAATTACAAGGTGACCATAGCTTGCTTCATACCAACAATCTCTGTGGGATCGACCCTTACTCACGTAAGGTATTACTTGGATGACCCAGTACACTTGCTGGTTAAGTTGAACGGAGTTGTGAGCTTCTCTAACAGTGCCTGGAACTCTTTGATCACAATTTCGTCCACCAAGTTTTTGGCGCCGTTGCCGGGGATTGTTCGAGTATGGACAACTGACGGTTCATCCTGTTGCTCAGATTAGGTAATTTTCTTTATATTTTCTTTTCAAAAAGTTTTCAAAATTTTTCTCTTATTTTCGTTTTTCTAAAGTATATTTTCGAAAAAAAATAATAAAAATACAAAAAAATCATAAAATCATAAAAAAACCAAAAATATTTTGTGTTTCTTGTTTGAGTCTTGAGTCAATTTTTAAGTTTGGTGTCAATTGCATGCTTTAAAAAAATTTTTTCTTGCATTTTTCGAAAATTCATTCATTCATAGTGTTCTTCATGATCTTTAAGATATTCTTGGTAAATCCTCTTGTCTGATCTTGATGATTTCTTGTTTTGTGTTGTTTGTTGTTTTTCATATGCATTTTTCGTTTGTTAGAGTCCATGCATTAAAGATTTCTAAGTTTGGTATCTTGCATGTTTTCTTTGCATCAAAAATTTTTCAAAATTATTTTCTTGATGTTCATCATGATCTTCAAAGTGTTCTTGGTGTTCATCTTGACATTCATAGTGTTCTTGCATGCGTCATGAGTTTTGATTCATAATTTTCATGTTGTGAGTCATTTTTGTTGTTTTTCTCTCTCATCATTAAAAATTCAAAAAAATCAAAAAATATCTTTTCCTTATTTCCCTCCAAATTTTTGAAATTTTGGGTTGACTTGGTCAAAAATTTTTAAAAATTAGTAGTTTCTTACAAGTCAAGTCAAATTTTCAATTTTAAAAATCTTATCTTTTCAAAATCTTTTTCAAAAATCATATCTTTTCCATTTTTTCCTTTTTTTCGAAAATTTCAAAAATCTTTTTCAAATTATTTTCAAAATCTTTTTCTTATCTTTTACATCATATTTTTGAAAATTAGCTAACAATTTATGTGATTGATTCAAAATTTTGAAGTTTGTTACTTTCTTTTTAAGAAAGGTTCAATCTTTAAAATTCTAGAATCTTATCTTTTAGTTTCTTGTTAGTTAAGTAATTAATTTTAATTTTAAAAATTAAATCTTTTTCAAAACTAATTTCAATCATATCTTTTTAAAACCATATCTTTTAAAATCATATCTTTTCAAAAAAATATCTTTTTAATCTTATCTTTTCAAAAATCATATCTTTTTATCATATCTTTTTATCGTATCTTTTATATCATATCTTTTTCAAAATCTTATCTTTTTCAAAATTTTGATTTTAAAATATCTTATCTAACTTCTTATCTTCTTATCTTTTCAAATTTGATTTTAATATCTTTTTCAACTAACTAATTAACTTTTTGTTTGTTTCTTATCTTTTTAAAAACCACCTAACTACTTTTCCCTCTCTAATTTTCGAAAATACCTCCCTCTTTTTCAAAAATTATTTTTAATTAACTAATTGTTTCAAATTTTAATTTTAATTTTAATTCATCTTTAATTTTCGAAATTACTAACTCCTTTTCAAAAATATTTTCGAAAATCCCTCTCTCATCTTCTTCTATTTATTTATTTATTTACTAACACTTCTCTTCATCTCTTATCACCTCCCCTATCCTTACTCTTTATACAGACTATTCATCCCTCTCCTTCCATTATCCCCTTTCTTCTTCTACTAATAATAAGGATCCTCCTTACTGTGACATAGAGGATTCCTCTTCCTTTTCTTTTCCTCTTCTCTTTCATATGAGTAGGAATAAGGAAAAAGGCACTCTTGTTGAAGCTGATCCTGAACCTGAAAAGACTCTGAAGAGGAAGTCAAGAGAAACTAAAAATCAACAATTCAGAGAAACCTCAAAAAAAAAGAAAAAAAAAGAGAAAAGGGAAGACAAAAAGCTTCCACCTCCAAGTCATGGGAGATGGAGATATTCATCTCAAGGGTCCATAACTCAGTAGAAGAGCATTTGACTGCACATCAAGAGAGCATGAGAAATTCTCTCATCAAGAAATCCCTGAAATACCTCAAGGGATACATGTTCCTCCACATAATTATTGGAAGCAACTAAGGGTAGGAACACCAAAATCACTAGGGATCATGCAACAGAAGCAAGGAAGAGACATAAAGGTGCTCAAAAAGCACCATTGGTTCTTCAAGAGGGCGCCACCCTCACTAAGGTGGACTAATTCCTTGTTCTTATTTTTCTGCTTTTTCGGTTTTTATCCTTCATGTCTATCTATATTTTGTGTCTCTACTTCATGATCATTAGTATGTAGTAACTATGTCTTAAAGATATGAATAATTTCTATAAATTATTCACCTCTCTTAAATAAAAAAATGTTTTTAATTCAAAAGAACAAGAAGTACATAAATTTTGAAAATTGTCCTTGAATTTAATTTAATTATATTGATGTGGTGACAATACTTTTTGTTTTCTGAATGAATGCTTAAACAGTGCATATTTTTTATCTTGTTGTTTATGAATGTTAAAACTGTTGGCTCTTGAAAGAATGATGAACAAAGAGAAATGTTATTGATAATCTGAAAAATCATGAAATTGATTCTTGAAGCAAGAAAAAGAAGTGAAAAACAAAAGCTTGCGAAAAAAATAGAAAGAAAAAGAAAAAGCAAGCAGAAAAAGCCAATAGCCCTTAAAACCAAAAAGCAAGGGTAAAAAGGATCCAAGGCTTTGAGCATCAATGGATAGCAGGGCCCAAGGAAATAAAATCCATGCCTAAGCGGCTAAACCAAGCTGTCCCTAACCATGTGCTTGTGTCATGAAGGCCCAAGTGAAAAGCTTGAGACCGAGTGGTTAAAGTCGTGATCCAAAGCAAAAAAGAGTGTGCTTAAGAGCTCTGGACATCTCTAACTGGGGACTCTAGCAAAGCTGAGTCACAATCTGAAAAGGTTCACCCAGTCATGTGTCTGTGGCATTTATGTATCCGGTGGTAATACTGGAAAACAAAGTGCTTAGGGCCACGGCCAAGACTCATAAGTAGTTGTGTTCAAGAATCAACATACTTAACTAGGAGAATCAATAACACCATTCGAAATTCTAAGTTCCTAGAGAAGCCAATCATTCTGAACTTCAAAGGACAAAGTGAGATGCCAAAACTATTCAGAAGCAAAAAGCTACAAGTCCCGCTCATCTAATTAGAATTAATATTCATTGATATTCTGGAATTTATAGTATATTCTCTTCTTTTTATCCTATTTGATTTTCAGTTGCTTGGGGCAAGCAACAATTTAAGTTTGGTGTTGTGATGAGCGGATAATTTATACGCTTTTTGGCATTGTTTTTAGGTAGTTTTTAGTAAGTTCAAGCTACTTTTAGGGATGTTTTCATTAGTTTTTATGCTAAATTCACATTTCTGGACTTTACTATGAGTTTGTGTGTTTTTCTGTGATTTCAGGTAATTTCTGGCTGAAATTGAGGGTTGACAAACCCCAATTTGACGGTTTGTTTTGTATTGAATTTAGAGTATTTTTGATAACCTTTTGTCACATTTAGCCTATGAATTAGCATGGTTTTGTATCTCTCCCATATTTGTGCTTAAGTGTAAAAACATGTTTTTCAACCCTTATTTTGATGAATTCTAATTTCTCTTTGATTCCATAAGATGCCTTGATGTGTTTGCTAGTAATTACAGGATTGAAATAGGCTAGGCATGGATCAAAGGAAGCAAGGAAGGAAGCATGCAAGTGGAGAGAAGCACAAAAAGCCAAAGAGTTGATCTCGGCCAAGCACGCGTACGCGCACAAGGCGCTCGCGCGCACATCGCAGAATTAGCCAGGGACGCGCACGCGTACCGTGCGCGCACGCGTCGTAGTCCGCACGTGATTCTTTTATTGCAACACGTGCCTGGCGATTTTGGAAGGTTTTCAGCAACCAACTTTGGCGCCAAAATGCACATGAGAGCCAAGGATTGAAGGGGATTGACACACATTCACATCCATAGACTAATTTTAGATCCTTAGGTAGATATTTTTAGTTAGTTACATTTGTAGAGAGAGAAACTCCAACTTCTCTCTAGGATTCATCTTCATTTTCTCAATTCTCAACCATTCCTTGGTGAGATCTATTACAACACTCAATTTACTTTGTTCATGTTGTAGATCCTCTTCTCTAATCTCATTAGTGTTTGTAATTGTTCAATTCTCATAAGTCTTAGATTCAACTTTGTTGTTATTGGATTCTATTGATTCATTGAAGATTTCATTTTCATTGTTGTTCATTGTTGATTGTTGTTAATCTCTTGTATTGAATTACTTTGATCCTAATTCTTTTCTCTCCATTTTGCCATGTCTTTCATTCTTGCTCCCCAAGTGTTTGAGAAAATGCCAACTTTAGATATGGAATAGTATCCCCTCACTTGGCCTAGTGGTTGAGTCATTGGAGACACTTGAATAATGGATGTCAATTGTTGATTAAGAATTGAGAATTGCTAATTGACTTGGAGTGCAATAAAGCTAGACTTCCCTAGGGTAAGACTAGGACTTGTGACTCAAGTTAGTTACTTTTACTTGACTTCCCTCTATAATTAGGGGTTAACTAAGTAAAGCAACACTCCTTTGTTATCACAATTGAAGGAAACTATAGTGATGGAACTTCCAATGTTCAACCTTGGCCAAGGTTTTTACTATTGATTGATTGTTGTTCCCTTTTTATTAACACTTCTAGGCCACATTCTTTAGACCACAAAAGACCACTTAACCAATAGCATGCATCCTTGTAGCATTCCTAGGGAAGAACGACTCGGGACTAATACTCTCGGTTATAGATTGTAGAATTACTTTGATGATGGATTTTGCGTCGGTTTAGACTATACTACGATTGATTACTTGATAATTTCTACACCGGCAAAAATTCATTCGTCAAGGGACTTGAGCAAAACTCTGATAAGGAGGCTGACAAAGGACTGCTGATGCTGTTGGAATCTGACCTCTCTACACTCGAAATGGATTTTCTGGAGCTACAGAACTCCAAATGGCGCTCTCTCAACGGCGTTGGAAAGTAGACATCCAGAGATTTCCAGCAATATATAATAGTCCATACTTTATTCGGAAATTGATGACGTAAACGGGCACTCAACGCCAGTTTCATGTTGCTGTCTGGAGTAAAACGCCAGAAACACGTCACGACCCGGAGTTGAACGCCCGAAACACGTTACAACTTGGCGTTCAACTCCAAGAGAAGCCTCAGCTCATGGATAGATCAAGCTCAGCCCAAACATACACCAAGTGGGCCCCGGAAGTGGATTTATGCATCAATTACTTACTCATGTAAACCCTAGTAGCTAGTCTAGTATAAATAGGATAATTTACTATTGTATTAGACATCTTTGGTCTCAGTTTTCTTTTATTCTTCATCTTAGGAGGATATTGATCACGTTTTAGGGGGCTGGCCACTCGGCCATGCCTAAACCTTTCACTTATGTATTTTCAACGGGGGAGTTTCTACACACCATAGATTAAGGGTGTGGAGCTCTGCTGTACCTCAAGTTTCAATACAATTACTATTACTTTCTATTCAATTCTCTTTTATTCTTATTCCAAGATATACGTTGCACAACACTTTGATGAATGTGATGATCCGTGACACTCATCATCATTCTCACCAATGAACGTGCGTGATTGACAACCACTTCCGTTCTACTCTGGGCCGGGCGCATATCTCTTAGATTCCCCAACAGAATCTTCGTGGTATAAGCTAGATAGATGGTGGCATTCATGGGGATCCGAAAAGTCTAACCTTGTCTATGATATTCCGAGTAGGATCCTGGGAATCCGGAAAGTCTAACCTTGTTTGTGGTATTCCGAGTAGGATTCCGGTATTGAATGACTGTGACGAGCTTCAAACTCCTGAAGGCTGGGCGTGATGACAAACGCAAAAGAATCAATGGATTCTATTCCAACCTGATTGAGAACCGACAGATGATTAGCCGTGCTGTGACAGAGCTTTTGGACCATTTTCACTGAGAGGATGGGATGTAGCCATCAACAAGGGTGATGCCTCCAGACAATTAGCCGTGTAGTGACAGCGCATAGGACCATTTTCCCGAGAGGATTAAAAGTAGCCATTGATGATGGTGATGCCCTACATACAGCTTGCCATGGAAAGGAGTAGGAAGGATTGGATGAATGAAATAAAAAAGTAGAGATTCGAGAGGAGCACAGCATCTCCACACGCCTATCTGAAATTCTCACTATTGATTTACATAAGTATTTCTATCCCTTTTATTTTATTTTATTTATCTTTTAAATATCTAATCCAATTACATTTGACCCTATGAATCCACTTAACTGAGAATTACAAGGTGACCATAGCTTGCTTCATACCAACAATCTCAGTGGGATCGACCCTTACTCACGTAAGGTATTACTTGGATGACCCAGTACACTTGCTGGTTAAGTTGAACGGAGTTGTGAGCTTCTCTAACAGTGCCTGGAACTCTTTGATCACAATTTCGTCCACCAGGCACTCATTTCTGCAATAAACAGCTTTACTCTACTTTGGTTCGATATGGAGTTAGCCACAGGGTAGCTACTCTATATCATCCACAGATAAACGGGCAAGCTGAAGTCTCTAATAAAGAACTTAAAAGAATCCTGGAACGGACTGTGATTAACCATAGAAGGGATTGGGCAAGGAGCTTGGATGATGCTCTGTGGGCATACAGAACAGCATTCAAGACTTCTATCGGAACTTCTCCATACCAGCTTGTGTATGGAAAAGCCTGTCACTTGCCAGTGGAACTGGAGCATAAGGTCTATTGGGCAACCAGCTTCCTAAACCTTGATGCCAAGTTAGCTGGAGAAAAACAATTGCTCCAGTTAAATGAGCTAGAGGAATTCAGACTCAATGCTTTCGAAAATGCAAAAATTTACAAAGAGAAAGTAAAAAGATGGCATGATAAGAAGTTGTCATCCAGAGTCTTTGAGCCAGGGCAGAAAGTTCTGCTGTTTAATTCTAGGCTCAGATTATTCCCCGAAAAATTGAAATCCCGGTGGAGAGGACCATATGTGATTACAAGTGTGTCACCATATGGATACGTAGAGCTTCAGGATAATGATTCTAACAAAAAGTTCATTGTTAATGGACAGAGAGTCAAACATTATCTTGAAAGCAATTTTGAGCAAGAATGCTCAAAATTGATACTTGATTAAAGCTCCGTAATAGTCTAGCTACAATAAAGAAGTGCTTGCTGGGAGGCAACCCAGCCATTAACAAAGCTTATTTTACAATTAATTGATTTTTATAGGTTCATATTAATTTTCTTCAAGGTAAAATGGCAATTGCATGAGTTCACAGAGTTACAGAAGGATTCAGAGGATAAAACAGCAAAAAGAAGCTCAATAGTGCGAAAAAGCCAGTAAGAGCTGTTTTGGGCATTAAACGCCCAAAAGAAGCATCTACTAGGAGTTTAACACCAGTAGAGATAGCCATCTGGGCGTTAAACGCCAGAAAGAAGCATCTTCTGGGCGTTTAACGCCAGATTTACAGCGTTCTGGGTGTTCAGAAAAATGCCCAGTGACAAAGGAGTTCCTGGCGTTTAACGCCAGCTAGAAGCAACAGCTGGGCGTTAAACGCCTAGGAGAAGCTACAAATGGGCGTTAAACGTCCAAAACATGCAGCATTTGGGCGTTTAACACCAGGATTGTGGGGAGGAGGTAAATTCGTTTTCAATTCAAACTTTTTCCATTTTTTATGTTTCAATTCATGATTTCTTGCATAAACATGTTACAAACTCTCATATTCCAAACTTCAATTCCAAAAATTTTTAATCCTAATTTTTCAAATCCTTTTTTCAAAGATATCAAATGTATCTTAATTCATAAACACAAATCCTTTTCAAATCCTCTCTAACTTCTTTTCAAATCTTTTTCAAAACTCAATTATCTTTTTAAATTCTTCTCAAATCTCTTCTTTTAAATTCATCATATCCTCTTTTCAAAAATTTAGATTTATCTTTTTTTAAAAAATATATTTCATATCTTTTCAATTTTAAATTGCATCTTTTTCCTATCATACTTATCTTTTACAAATCATATCTTCTATCATATCTCCTTCAAAATTTTTGAAAAAACCCACCCCCTTCCCTTTAAATCCTAGTTCGGCCTCCCTCCTCTCCTCCACAATTCAAAAAATTGGCTCTCCTTCTATCCCTCTCATTTCCTTTCTTTTGCTTGAGGGCAAGCAAACCTCTAAGTTTGGTGTGTTTATCCGTGATCACTAAACCAATACCCACTAAGATCATGGCTCCTAAGGGAAAACAAATCACTCCAAGAGGCAAGAAAGAGAATACTCCAAAACTACTTTGGAATCAAGGGAAGTTCTTAGCCAAAGAACATTCAGATCATTACTACAAAATAATGGGTCTAAGGTCGTGATCTAGGAAGTTAAATTCGATCTGAAAGAAGACAAATATCCAGAGATCCAAGAGCAAATTCGAAACAGGAGCTGGGAAATCCTAGCTAATCCTGAAACAAAGGTGGGAAGGAACATGATTCAGGAATTCTACTCTAATCTGTGGCAAACAGACAGGCAGAGAATAGCTGGAGCCGCCTTCTGTGATTATCGGACCTTGGTCAGAGGGAAGATTGTTCACCTTCACCCTGACAAAATCAGGGAAATCTTTAAGCTACCTCAGTTGAAAGATGACCCAGACTCCTTTAATAGGAGAATGATGAGAACAAATAAAGGCTTGGACGAAATTCTAGAGGACATATACCTCCCTGGAACCAAGTGGATAACCAGCACCAAGGGTGTCCCAAATCAACTCAAGAGAGAAGATCTCAAACCAGTCGCCAGAGGTTGGCTGGACTTCATTGGGCGTTCTATACTGCCCACTAGCAACTGCTCTGAAGTCACCATCAAAAGAGCAGTAATGATCTATTGCATTATATTAGGAAAAGAAGTGGAAGTTCATCAGTTGATTTCTTATGAACTCTACACAATTGCAAACAAGAACTGCAAAGATGCCAAATTGGCTTATCCAAGCTTAATCTCTATACTATGTAAGGATGCTGGGGTGAAGATGGGAGTGACTGAGTATATCTCAGTTGACCGACCAATCACCAAAAAGTCAATGGAAGGACAACAAGTGCAGGACGACCCCATCAAGAGGAGAGCACATGAGTTCCTCCCGAAAATCCCTCAAATTGAATATTGGCAGCGTCTTGAAGAATCTGTCACCAAGTTGCAAGAAGTTATGGACCAACTAAAGGAAGAACAGAAAAATCAAAATAGCATGCTTTGCAAACTGCTTGGGGAACAAGAAGAACAGAGACATGAACTGAGGGAACTGAAGCGTCAGAAGCTGTCTCTTGAAGGACCACACACTCCACAGACTAAGGGAGCATCCACCTCCCAAAATAAAGGTTGTTGAGTCCTAATCTTAGTTTTAACTCTGTGATAATTGTTCTTATTAGGAATTTACCTTAGAAGTCATATATGAAGTAGTAGTAAGTAGTATCTCTATTTTGATTTTATCTCTAATTAAGCTATAATTTATTTTTCTCATCATCATCAAACATGAATAAAATAGTAGATTTTTAGAATAAAGAGGCAATATTTTTTTGAGTTCTTAATAAGGAAAATTCTAATTATTTATATGTGGTGGCAATACTTTTTGTCTTCTAAATGAATGCTTGAATAGTGCATATTTTGATATTGAATTTTATGAATGTTAAAATTGTTGGCTCCTGAAAGAATGATGAACAAGAGAAATATTATTACTGATCTGAAAAATAATTAAATTGATTCTTGAAGCAAGAAAAAGCAATGAAAAAAAAGAGAGAGAGAAGCAAAAGAGGTAGAAAAAGCCAATAACCCTTTAAACCAAAAGGCAAGGGTGAAAAGGATCCAAGGCTTTGAGCATCAATGGATAGGAAGGCCCAAGAAAGTAAATCCAGGCCTAAGCGGCTAGATCAAGCTGTCCCTAACCATGTGCTTGTGGCATACAGGTCCAAGCGAAAAGCTTGAGACTGAGTGGTTAAAGTTGTGATCAAAAGCAAAAGAGTTTGCTTAAGAACTCTGGACACCTCTAATTGGGGACGTTAGCAAAGCTGAGTCACAATCTGAAAAGGTTCACCAAGTTATGTGTCTGTGGCATTTATGTATCCGGTGGTAATATTGGAAAACAAAGTGCTTAGAGCCACGCCAAGACTCATAAAGTAGCTGTGTTCAAGAATCAACATACTAAACTAGGAGAATCAATAATACTATCTGAATTCTGAATTCCTATGGATGCCAATCATTCTAAATTTCAAAAGATAAAGTGAGATGCCAAAACTGTTCGGAAGCAAAAAGCTACTAGTCCCGCTCATCTAATTAGAATCTGAGCTTCACTTAAAACTCTAGGATATTATTTCTTCTTGATTTTTTTATCCTATTTTATTTATCTAGTTTCTTGGAGACAAGCAACTTAAGTTTGGTGTTGTGATGAGCGAATATTTTATACGCTTTTGGGGGTAATTTATGTAGATTTTAGTATGTTTTAGTTAGTTTTTAGTATATTTCTATTATTTTTTAGGCAAAATTCATATTTCTAGACTTTACTATGAGTTTGTGTATTTTTCTATGATTTCAGGTATTTTCTGGCTGAAATTGAGGGAGCTGAGCAAAAATCTGATTTAGGCTGAAAAAGGAATGCTGATGTTGTTGGATTCTGACCTCCCTGCACTCCGAATAGATTTTTTGGAGCTATAGGAGTCCAATTGACGCGCTCTCAATTGGGTTGGAAAGTAGACATCCAGGGCTTTCCAGCAATATATAATAGTCCATACTTTGCTCGAAGATAATCGACGTAAACTGGCGTTTAACAACAGTTCCATGTTGCATTCTGGAGTTGAACGCCAGAAACAGGTTGCAAGTTGGAGTTAAACGCCAGAAACAGGTTAGCCTGACGTTTAACTCCAGAAACAGCCCAGGCACGTGAGAAGCTCAAGTCTCAGCCCCAACACACACCAAGTGGGCCCCAGAAGTGGATTTCTGCACTATCTATCTTAGTTTACTCATTTTCTGTAAACCTAGGTTACTAGTTTAGTATTTAAACAACTTTTTGAGACTTATTTTGTATCTCACGACATTTTAGATCTAAACTTTGTAGTACTCTTTGATGGCATGAGTCCCTAAACTCCATTGTTGGGGGTGAGGAGCTCTGCAGCGTCTCGATGAATTAATGCAATTATTTCTGTTTTCTATTCAAACACGCTTGTTTCTATCTAAGATATTCATTTGCACTTCAATATGAAGAAGGTGATGATCCGTGACACTCATCACCATTCTCAACCTATGAACGTGTGCCTGACAACCACCTCCGTTCTACATTAGATTGAATGAGTATCTCTTGGATTCCTTAATCAGAGTCTTCGTGGTATAAGCTAGAATCCATTGGCAGCATCCTTGAGAATCCGGAAAGTCTAAACCTTGTCTGTGGTATTCCGAGTAGGATTCAGGGATTGGATGACTGTAACAAGCTTCAAACTCGTGAGTGTTGGGCGTAGTGACAGACGCAAAAGGATCAATGGATCCTATTCCAGCATGAGTGAGAACCAACAGATGATTAGCTGTGCGGTGACAGCGCACCTGGACCATTTTCACTGAGAGGACGGATGGTAGCCATTGACAACAGTGATCCACCAACACACAGCTTGCCATAGAAGGAACCTTGCGTGCATGAAGAAGATGATAGTAGGAAAGCAGAGATTCAGAAGACAAAGCATCTCCAAAACTCCAACACATTCTCCATTACTGCGTAACAATTATTAATTTCATGCTCTTTTACTTCTTACGATTGAAACTAAAGAACCCTATTGGTATCCTGACTAAGAATAATAAGATAACCATAGCTTGCTTCAAGCCAACAATCTCCGTGGGATCGACCCTTACTCACGTAACTTATTACTTGGATGACCCAGTGCACTTGCTGGTTAGTTGTGCGGAATTTCATAGTGTGAGTGTGATTTTCGTGCACCAGTACGCACACCCCTGTGCGTACGCACACGTTTTAAACTCTCCAGAATAGAAAATCCCTAAGATTGACTACCTGGTTTTATTTATGTTAAGGGTTATATTATGCTTAATTGTTTTAGTACGTCGTAAGTTTGAATCTTTATGATGGATATGGAGTCTAGGATTGCCTTCAGCATCTTGGGGTCTTATATCCAGATACCTTTTGAGTCTTTTGTTTTATTTTGTGTATATGTCTCTCACTTTTGTATTTTGTTTTGCCTAGAGACTTGTCTTTGAGAGAACAAAATTGTATAAGCTGTTTTACTGTCTGAATTCATGTATGGTCTGTATATATATATTATGTGTGAGCTTAGAACTATCGTAATCTCTAATTAATCTTTGCATTACGACGTGAGGTAAAATTTAGGCTAATTAGGATGTTACAGAGTCTGAGCAAATAGGAAAGTAGTTATTTTATTTTATTTTTACCAAATATAATTTAATATAAAAATTAAAATTAAGATGGAAAATGATTATTTTAAAAATAATTCTAATATTAGGGATGTTTTTAAAAATAAAAAATTAGGACAATCTTAATTTTTGACAAAAAAAAACATTTAAGACATATTAACAACAAAAAAAATTAAATAGAAAATTTAGTCTGTTATATACTTTTTATTATTTATTTATTTATTATTAATAATGGACATTAAATTAAAAAACAACGAAACTAACCAGAAGTTATTCCGAAAAATAAGGCTCTTTTTGCACATCAACATAATTGTAAAGAAAAAAAAAATTTTGGGAGAGATTCATAAACCAAAAACGAAATAACAACCTAGTGGTAGCTAATGTATGTTCTGCTGTGAGACCATCAACTACTAAGTTTTCTGAATACGTACATGAGCCAACTGAATATCCAATTCTGAGCCATCATATACTGAACTGCACGAACCGAGGAGCCATGAGTTGTTAGAACGATACTTTTTATCAGCTAGATCAATAACTATTTTCATATCAATTTCACTAAAACCTTATCAAAGGCCTTGTTTCAACCCAAATAATTTTATTACATACACACGTACTTCTCCCTTAGCTTTTAACTTTTAATTTGTAGTTATTAAAATACTGAAACGAAAGTAATAATAATATTTTTTCATGGATAGGTAATATTTTAATTGAGCAAATTCTCAAGCTGTTTGCTCGACAAAAAAAAAAAAAAATTGAAATAATATTAATGCTTTTTAAGTTTTTTATTCCTACAAAAATATCTGTTTTTGGTTTTGGTCTAGTAAAATTTAGAAAGTCTCTATTTTAGTTCATGTCACATTAGTTTATTTTATGCGACGTGACAAGCTAAAATGTTAATTTGATATGCAATAGGTTGGCCTATTATAAGGTGTTATGGTCTCCCGAAGATTTCTAAAAAATTTACTAGTAATAGCTAGTATTATTATTACTTTAATTATCATTGTTCTGAAAATCGGTTTGAACTGACCGGTCGAATCAGTTAAATTGTAAACCCGATAAAAATTATGGTTTGGTCATATATTAAAACTGTAAAAATAAAAAAATTAGAATTGAATCGTTAAAATAGGCTGGAAAACGGTTGGCCAGATTGAACCGGACTCGACTGGTTTTTTAAATTGACCAAAAATATTGTCGTTTTGTGAGCTAATCTACTAATACCCTAACGATTACCAACCCAGCAACCCTAACTCACTCCAATGGTGTAGCAGCAGCACACACTCGCTCCCTCGCTCCCATCAGCCTTGAGCTCATCGCTCCTCTCAACACCAGATCACTCACTCCCTCACTTCTGTTTAGCCATTGGACTTCTCCTGCAGCATTGCAAGTTGGAGCTTCGAAGCTCACTCACTCACTCCTGCTCGTGCAGCTAACGATTCAGCAGTGGAAGCACAGTTGCCAAGCTTGCCTCCTGCCTCCATTGCGAAGCTCTGTTCCACCGTCAATGGCGCCATCTCTGTTCCACCGGTCAGCGCTGCTCCCCCTCTTGCTAAGGATCTGCTCTGTTCTATGCTTCTATCTTCTAGGTATTTGTTTTTAACAATAATTGTTGAATAATCAATGTTGAATAATCAGTGAACTTGTTATGGGTTGAATAATTGTTAATTAATCTATGAACCTTGCTGTTGTTACTAGTTTTAGGATTTTCTATCATATTATCTCTGTATTCTTAATTTACTTTGGTGAATTTGTTAATTATTATAGCATTATTCTGATTTATGTAATTTATGTTATAATTTATATTTCTGATCCTGATTATTCTTGGAATTTTGATTTTGTTCATTATAATTTATATTTTTGGATTGTTTGTGATTTGATTTATGTGATTTTTGAAATTTTGTGATTCCTGGGATAGGCTTCAATTCAAGATGGTATGATGTTGTTTCTGTGAATCAATCTCATTAGGGTTTGGTTTATTGATTCTTTCACTCTATTCCCAAGAAACGGTAGTGGTGGATTGGATTATTGTTGATAATATTTTATGACTTGTTTCCATAGATGGTGTTGTGATCAATATGGTTGTTGGTGGGGAAGTGGTCGAAACGCAAAGCAATTTCCATCGCTGAAAAGGCTTGAACTAGAGAATCTGTTTGGTTCGTGATGCTTTTTCTTTTGATGTGTACTAGTAATTTGTAATTCAAGAAAGGTAGCTTGCTTAGAATCTCCATCAGCCTAGGCATTAGTAGTGTTATTCTGTTTCAGTAAACTAGTAATGTCTCTTCCGTAACTACCTATTGATTCTAAAATTCTTACTTTGCAAAAAACTGGAACCAAGATCAAGGAGCTTACTTTGTTGGAAAGCATCAAGAGCAACCCATCAGAAAGTAATCATATGTTTATAGTTTTTATGCTTCAGTTCATATGTTGTGATTGTGTTCGTTATTTTGTTATTTTGACTTCTGAGTTTATATTTGAATGAGATCATAACATTATGGTTTAATGTATTTATTTATATTTTATTTATTATTTTAGTATAAAACAATTTTTTTAGTTGAATCGGTTAAACCAATAAATCAATAAATCAGTAGCCAAAGTAGTTTAATGATGGATTCGATTTTTAGAACCTTGTTAATTATACGTTAATTTGTATATGTCTATGTGCGTTAGTATGTAGTATGTATGAATTTTTTTTGACAATAATTTATTATAAAAGAAATTTTGATCTATTTATTAGGAGATGTGTATAATTTTTTTTTTGGTGATTGGAGATGTGTATAGTTTGAAAATAAAGACAAACTGATTTTGACGTTTAATTAAATAGTAAACATATTAGTTTAATAAGATTAAATTTTTTTTATTTATGTATTTGTATTTATGTGTTTTCCACAATTGCTCTACTATCTTCTGGATGTATTTAAATGTTTCTATAATTATTTTTTGAAGTTAATATATAAAATATGTATACAATTTTCTTTTATTAGGCTAGGACTAAAAAATGTCAAAATTGACTCATTTTTTAAAAAAGAGAAAAAAAGAAAATATGATGAACTAAATTTTAGTTTTTTTTTTTGAATTTCAAATTCAATGAGTAATATTTAAAATGTTATTGAGTAATCTATCAGTTAAATAACCTACTGAGTAATATTATACTGCAAAATTACTTGTATGAATCTTAAAATTTCGTTAAATATAATTATTAACGGTTTTAGTCTCATAAAATTTCGTTAAATTACTGAGTAATATAATTATTAACGGTTTTAGTCTCATAAAATTTCGTTAAATGCATCTTAAAATACCACCAACATTTTTAAAGTGTATTTTTTTAACCTTAACTTTTATATATAAGATGATAAGATGCAACTAATGACTTAAGATATATAATCTTATGGATTATATTTTATTTTTATTTGGCTTTCGCCTCCATGAAATTTCTAATTCTGCCAATACCCCACAACAATATGATCTCTCAATTTTTCATCTTTTTCAGTGAGATAGTTTTGTTTCTTCAACCTCAAGCTACTCTCCTAATAATTACTTGTATGAATAACTTACTTTCTTGCATGTATATCATGCCTTTCTCATGAATTTCTCAGTTTTATTCAGCGCTTAATGCGCTTTTTTTTTTCAATTTTTTATGACATTTTATTATTCACAATTCCATGCATGTGATGTCCAAGTAGCGGTATTTATCAAATGTCCTGCTGCTAGGGTTTCTCTTTTTTTTTTTTTGGTTCTACTCTGTTAGAGTTTGAGAAGTAATCCTAATTTTTGAATTTTCCACTTCATTGAGTGACTTTGGTTGAGAATGACAGCCACTACTACCTCTCAAGGCCATAATGCAAACGTGGTAGAGATAGAGGAAAATGAAATTCTCCATTTTGCTAATGAGGATATACAAGAGAGTCTGAAAAAATGTTTTAAAAGTCTTGTTGAAAGGCTTTTTGCAGATCAAAAATTTAGTACTGGTATGTTAAAAGTTGTACTATTTTCAATATGAAAACAACTAGATGGTTTTAAAATTTTGGATCACAAAAAAAAGTTGTCAGTTCTTCTTTAGTATTGAGGTTGATTTATTGAGAGTGGAAAAAGGTGGTTTTTGTCTTTTCAAAAACTACATCCTACGTGTAAAATATTGAAACAATAATAATCCAATTAATGAATCTGAATTTTCTCATGTTTCAATGTGAATACAATTGTGGGGACTTCCAGAATACTACAAGAGCAAAGAGTTGGGCAGGAGGGTTGGGTAGGAGGATTGGACGGACACTGGACACTACAAGAATAATTAGTTTTAGCGACAAACT
The DNA here is from genome assembly GCF_003086295.3 of Arachis hypogaea. Classification (NCBI taxonomy): domain Eukaryota; kingdom Viridiplantae; phylum Streptophyta; class Magnoliopsida; order Fabales; family Fabaceae; genus Arachis; species Arachis hypogaea. The sequence goes on along the minus strand of NC_092038.1, from coordinate 90,176,402 downwards.
TTTAGTGGTAATAATACAATGGCCACTATTTTTTGTATTTAAGTTATGTTTTTGTGGCTATTATATATTTACCACTAATATTATATATTATAATGGCAATTATTATTATTGCCACTAAAAATATAATAAAACTTTTATAAAAAGTTTTTAGTGGCCATAATACTATGGTTGGTATTATTTTTATTAATATATAAAAAAATTACTTTTAATAAAAAGTTTTTAATGGCCATTGTATTATGGCTGGTATTAGTTTAATTAAAATATTTTTTTATGACAATTAATGAGAGAGGAACAAAATTCACGAATACCCCATTTCTCTTAGCAACTTAACCCTAAACGCAGTTACCATCACCATCCCTCGTCACCAAACTCTTCTCCTCCGGTAGAGGACACTGTCACCGCTGACGAAGACAGACCGTGAGTGTCATTACACTAATACTCATTGCTTCCATTATTTGCTTATATTGTGATTTTTTCTTTTATAATTTGTGGAAAATTGAGAATATGCACATAATGTGTTTGAGAAAATGCCAGCTGGAGCTTCAACCATTTTTGATGATTTTATGTTGCAGGAAGATGTGAAACTCATGGTGGAAATAGGCCTTGATGCCTATAGGTTATCCATTTCTTGGTCAAGATTGATTCCAATTATATAATACTCCAAACTCAAACTTGTGTTTGTAATGAGAAACTTGAAATTTAATTTATTTTCTGTATTAGTTTCTATAGTAAAGCCTTTGAAAAATGCTTTTTCCTTCTTTCTTTCTTCCGAGATGGTAGAGGACCCATCAATCCCAATGGATTGCAATTCTATAACAATCTCATCAATGAACTCATTAGCAGTGGTAAATATGATGAGTTTTCTTAATTTGAAATACCATGTATTGCTGCTTAACTTGTTCTTGTATGTGGGCACTGCTTACTGCTCAATGCTGAGGAATCACTAAGTTGCAAGAATAATAGGTCCAATTTTAAAATGTTGTGCAGGTTAGCCCTTCACAATTTGAGGTACATGTAGGTTGGGCTTCTCGAAGGAAACCGTGAGTAATATTCAGAAGCTATTTGAATTGCTTGCCTTCTTGTACAGTTGTACCTACGATTTTCTATGTGGGTGGAATATTTTTGGTAGTTATGCATATATCTACACTTCAGATGGGATGTCTCTCCATGAGTTAGCAATGTTTATACTAAAAGAGCGCAAATACACTGCAAAGTATAATGATGATCTATGCGTTGTCTGTTGGGATGGGGGAACCTGCTGCTCTGTGATGGATGCCCAAGGTCGTTTCACAAAGGTCAGATGCAAAATTTATGAAAAAAAAAACAAATGAAATGCTTGCTTATTTATTGTTCTATACTACTACATTTTATTATCTTGATGCCTTATCTGAAGTTGTTAGCATATGATGAAATTGCAACAGTGTCATAAACAAACAAAAATTTTTTTCCTCACTTCTTTTTACTATAATTGTCTGTTCATTTACTAAATTGGAAGAGGCTGTTGAGAAGAATATTTGCTTTGTTTAATAAATTAGAAGATAATTATCTTCGAACTGAATTACAATGTTGCATTGGTAATGTACAGAATGTGCGTCAGTATCAAGTATTCCTCGTGGTAATTGGTATTGTCAAATCTGCCAAAACATGTTCCAAAGAGAAAGTTTTGTTGCAGACAATGTCCATGCTGTGGCAGCAGAAAGGGTTGAAGGAGTTGGTCCCATTGAACAGATTGCCAGATATTGCATTGAAGGCCCCAGTAGCATGTACAAGCATATTCCCTTGTTTGAAGAGGGCTCAATGATTTATTAATTTTGGTTCATGATTGTTGCAAATATCTAACTCTAGGGATTGATTTGGTTCTGCTTAATTTTCTTGTTTGTTGTAGTGTGAAAAGGAATACCATGTTGGTTGTTTGAGGGATCATAAGATGGCATTTTTAAAGGTATTCAATATTTTGCATTATATTTATTTGCAAATTTAACCTCACTCTTACTCTTCGGAAATAACATTTATGTCGCAAATGGCAGGAGTTTCCAGAAGGGATTTGGATTTGCTCTTCCGGAATCTCTCTTGGATGTAATAAAGGTGAAGTAAGAGGAAATACTTTTAGGACTACCTAATGAGATTGATGTAAGATGGAGACTTATTAATGGAAAAATTGCTAGCTCTGAAACTAGGTCATTCCTTTTGCAGGTTGTGTCAATGTTTCAAGTAAGTCATTATCCGTTTGACTTGTTTCCATCTTCTTTCTTATTTACCTTGAGTGCATGAAAGTGATGATCACATTTTGATTTTCCAACAAATGGCAAGCTGCTTCTTTTTTGTGTTTTTTTTTAAAAAACACTTGTGATTTGGTTCTTTTATCTCTGCTTTGCCCTTTGAATTTGCCAATTGCATAAGATCAATAATAGTTTAATACAAATTATTGGACTGCGGTACTTAGAGATTACTTGCATGTTTCAGGAATGTTTTGATGCTATTATTGATCCAGTTAGAGATTACTTGAATGTTTTGAACTTAGCCACCACTGCCTTCTTCTTTTTCACCGTTGTGTGCCGTATCAAACGTGCCAAAGAATTGGTACTCCTCTGTTTCTCTTGAGACTTAATTCTAACTGTATATGCAACCAGTGTTTGTATTATATTGTTCATGTTACTATCCAAACTTGTATATATTGATTATAATTTAGCATGTACAAAACACCAAAATGCGTGCTAGATTTTATCATAGGCACATCAATGTCTTCCTAGTATTCTGAATTTAATTGGGTGGTTTGTGTTTCCTGTGTCTTGGTTTCAAACCTTATTACCTTTTTGTTTGTCCACAACATCCCATGATCTTTGTCCCTCTCAATCCCTCTGTCTCTCTACATACATGATCCTTACATTGAGGTTAAAGATAATTACATAAAAGAAAAGAAAAGAGTATTAATTTCGGGACTTTAGGATGTAATTTGTTTACAAGTATTATATTGATATTTTGACTACGTGTTGTTGAAAGTGTGGTGGCATTAGTTGAGATGCAGAGCTAAAAGTGGTGGGTGTGGGAGGCTAAAAGATGAAAGCAAGAACTTGTGTACTAGGTTCTTATTATTTATCTAAATTTGAGTTGCTGGGACCCCTTAATTAGTCCTTAATTACTTTATTTATACTAAAGTGGGAATGATTAGTGAGAGAGATTAATGGTGACACAACAAACCCGTGAAATGAGCACATAAGTTGTTAATGTTAATGAGCATGCATGTGTCTCTATAGGAGAAATTCCATATATAGCATGGTCCCCAATAATGTTAGAGAGTCACGCTGGCATAGAGTAATGAGATGTGAAGACTAATTTTGATTTTGATTATATAGACATGAAGATAAGATGAGTGGCATTCCATTTTGTGAGATGTCACTTTCTGACACTTGCCGGTGTTTAAGTTCTCCACCCACCACTTCATGCCTTAAGCTAAACTATCAAGTTAACTTAAAAAGCAGTTCCACATACATACTTGTTTATGTACATGGATTATTTTTGTAGAATTTAATTTGGAAGGTTTACTACTTGAGTCTCCCAGCATCTTTTAAACTCTACATAGTTTTTTTTTTTTTTTACTTTGCCTTTCAATCTCTATTCTTATAGTCTTAGGTGGTGTCAGGATGTGATTCTTTTAGTAGTCTCTATTAAGACATTTCCTCCTTTTCTTCTCTATTATGTAATCTGCAATACTCATCTCTCACTCGAACTATGCTTAACATTGTTGTCATGTTTATGTTGAATATATATGAGTGCTGCCGATATGTTTTTCTTGGTTTTTTATGTCTGTTACTTGTTGCTCTATGCCCTTCTAAATCAGGAAAATGTCAACACAAGACATCCTCAGTTGTTGTATGAGTCCAAGTTGTACAAGATTCTCCAGGAAAAAAGTAAGGACTACTGTCTTACATCTTTATTTCATTAGTGCATTTTTCTGGGTCGCTCTCTTTTAATCTGCAGAACATATTTGTTATATAAGTTAATAAATTTAATATTGTCACATTATACTTCAACTTCAAACATAATCTCCTCAATTTTCCTTGCTCCATTGGTTGGTTGCTTTCTGTTATAACTTCTAAGCCTTGGTTTTGTGCTATCTGGTTCAAGGTTCAAGTTTCCGAGATAGAAGATATGAATATAAAGGCCTTAATAAGGTTTGGAAGGGAAAACTACCAGAAGCTAAGGCCAATGGAAATCCTATGAAGATCCAGGAAGCACAAATATGGATTATATTTATAGGCTTGTTCATGGTCAGGTTACTATGGTCAATACATTTTTATGTTAGGTTTCATTTGGTTTGATTATGTTGGGATCCAAGACATGGTTGTATTTATGATTCATTGCAACTTGCTTACAAGCATAGTTGTCAGAACTGGACCGGACCGGCCGGTTCGATCAGAAAACCGGTAAACTGGATCCTATGTCGGTCCGGTCCGGTATTTGGACCGTGTAAGATAGAGAACCGATACAAACCGGTCAAACCCGGTGTGAACCGGCAAAAATCGGACCGATTCGGGCCGCTCGGTCAACGTTGAAGGAGAATCTACAATGGATCAACGATCTGCAACTCCACCATGCTCTAAACCCTTTTCCAAAATGCTTCCAATGGGGTTCGAACCCCTTCCTCCACCATAAAACAAGCATGCTTCTACCACCAAGCTGAAATGTTTCTCATCAATTAATATACAAATTATAATACATATAGTATATTCTCTTTTCACTTATATTCTATTTATTTTAATTTCAAAGTCACTCATTTTTAAATTAAGTACATTTTATTTAACTATAAATTTTATTAAATATATACAAATTAAAAAGATAAACAAAAAAATTAATTAATCACAATTTATTTTTTTAATATATTATTTTATTTTTTGTCTTCATATAAGGTTGATAGTTGAAAATTGTTAGATGATATTTAGTTAAACTAGTCAAATAATTAAATTTTATATAATTATTTAATTATACCGAGTTAACCGGTTCAACCAATGACCCACCGGTTGAACCAGTGACCCAGTGACCTAGTAACCTCACCGGTTTGATCACCGGTTCGGTTCTGACAACTATGCTTACAAGTGTATACTTAAGAGAAATTTGTATATCAATCTTTTGAGTTTAATGAAATATCTCATTTTGTAGTAATTAATTTCAGTATAACAACAACAACAACAACAACAATAATAATAATAATAATTGGTGGCACAAATAATTGAGATTCTAGAAAAATAAAGGTAGTTCGTTGTTTCTAAGAAAATGAGTATAATATAAATAAAAAAAAGTCTTAAGATTTCAGCAGCAATAGTAATGGCAACTAAAAGTAAATAACATTACAATTTTAGAATTATTTTTAGTGGCCATATAGGTAAAATGGGTTTTGGCGGCAATAGTAATGGCCGCTAAAAATGAATAATATTGCAATTTTATAATTACTTTTGGTGGCCATATAAATTGCCAAAAAAATGGTCGCTAATAGTTATATACTTTTTGCAGCCATTAAAAAGGTCTTTACTGGCAAATGTTATAATTGCCGCTAAAACCTTTTAGCGACAATGCATAAGATGGCTAATATCTAATTGCCGGTAAATGTATTAGCGGCTATTTTTATTGCCGCTAAAAGTAAAATAAATGGCCGCTAAAAGTGATTTTTCTTGTAGTGTGGGGGAGTTTATGGCCGCTAATTTGTTCATAATGCCGGGAAAACGAAGAACAAATTGTCAAGGTTTAGGTGTTGCTTGATATAACCAAACCATTAAGAATAATAATGAAGATTTTGGACAATAATAACAAGGTCATTGAGGTTCAGCTAAAATATAAAAGAGTTGGCAATTTTGTTCCTGGAGGCATTAAAAAATAGTGTATCAAAGATCATGAGATAACTAACAAAGGGAAGGGTGCCACCCAACAATTGACACCTAAAAAGGTATGAAGATGATATCATGGAACTGTTGAGGTTTAGAAAACCCTTGACAATTCAAAACATTCAAGGGATAAATAAATTTTATTACCCTGAAGTATTATTTATTAGTGAGATTAAAAATAATGCTTCAAACGTGGAAGGTGTGTTGAAGAGAGTTGGTTTTGATCCAGCCTTTATAGTCGATCCAAATGGTCAATCAGGAGGGTTGGTGGTGGCATGGAAGGAAGGAAGGAATACACAGATCCTACATAATGATAGTTTTGTAATTCACTTTATTGTGGAAGTGCAACAGTAACAAATAAAATGAGAGATATTGGCGGTATATTTGTATACAAAGGAATTTATTAGTGAAAGCTAATTCTCTAGTCTTTTATAGTTGCTCGAACAAGGAGGTAAACAGATTATAATCATGGATGATTTTAATGCAATCAAGGCTCATCATGAAAAGAAATGTGGCAGAGTTAAATCTGCTTCCTCAATAAGAAGTTTTAATGATTTCATAAATGCTGGAGGATTGGTAGATGATGACTTGCCTCATCTGCTTATATTTTTATAAAATTTCTGTCAAGAATGAGCAATTTCTCAAATAAATAGTGCAATACTAATGAATATGTCATGAATTTTAAGGAACACTACTTTGAGTATTTGCCTTGCATGAATTCAGGAAAATGGGAAAGCAAAGTGGTTGAAAAGAAGTAAAGAGGCAGAGCGTGCCAGCGGCGTGCTAACTGTCGTGACACGTTTGGCCAGAAAGGTAGAGAACATCATGGGTGGACCAAAGCTAACGTGCCCCTGGGCATGTCCCAGGCGTGGCATGCCCACTCTCTATTATAGACGTATCCCTGGGCATGTCCCTAGCATGGAACGTCAGGCCAAGATTACAGAGGAGACTTCCGAAGTTCACTATTGTCAGCATGCCACTCGGCGTGTTGTATGGCGTGGCATGCCAGTTTTATAATTGAAGGCATGTCAAGGGCGTGCTCGAAGGAGTGGCACGCCAACCATTTACACCAGGGGTGTATCCAAGAATGCCAAGGGCGTGGCTCGCCAGGCCAAGTCTCCAGAGATGGTTTTTAAGTCCAGCAACAAGGGCATGGCACGCCTGCCTCCCAACAAGGGCTTGTCCACGAGCGTGGCACACTAGGCTGGTGCACGAAATTGTGATCTCAATGGCGCCAACAACCTGGTACGCACAATTGTAATCTCAACTCTTTTTCACAACTTCGCACAACTAACCAGCAAGTGCACTACTGGGTCGTCCAAGTAATAAACCTTACGTGAGTAAGGGTCGATCCCATGGAGATTGTCGGCTTGAAGCAAGCTATGGTCATCTTGTAAATCTCAGTCAGGCGGATTCAAATGGTTATGGGGTTTTAATAATTTAAAAGATAAATAAGAGTAAAATAAAGATAGAGATACTTATGTAATTCATTGGTGGAAATTTCAGATAAGGTATGGAGATGCGTTATTCCTTCTGAATCTCTGTTTTCCTATTGCCTTCATCCAATCCTTCATACTCCTTTCTATGGCAAGCTGTATGTTGAGTGTCACTGTTGTCAATGGCTACTTCCCGTCCTCTTAGTGAAAATAGTCCTCTACGATTTCTGTACGGCTAATCAACTGTCGGATTTCTCATCTCGGATGAAAAATACCATGCACAGATATCGTATGTGGTGGACGAAATTGTGATACAAGAGTTCCAGGTACTGTTAGAGAAGCTTTTTCTTTCCACAACTTCGTTCAACTTAACCAGCAAGTGTACTGGGTCATCCAAGTAATACCTTACGTGAGTAAGGGTCGATCCCACAGAGATTGTTGGTATGAAGCAAGCTATGGTCACCTTGTAAATCTCAGTTAGGCGAATAAAATTAGTTTATGGTGAGTTCGAAAATTAATAATAAATAGAAAATAAAAAGGGATAGAAATACTTATGTAAAGCAATAGTGGGAATTTCAGATAAGTGTGTGAAGATGCTGTGCTCCTCTCGTATCTCTATTTTCTTATTACATTCATCCAATCCTTCCTACTCCTTTCCATGGCAAGTTGTATGTAGGGCATCACCGTTGTCAATGGCTACATCCCATCCTCTCAGTGAAAACGTTCCTATGCTCTGTCATAGCACGGCTAATCATCTGTCGGTTCTCAATCAGGTTGGAATAGAATCCCTTGATTCTTTTGCGCTTGTCATCACGCCCAGCCTTCAGGAGTTTGAAGCTCGTCACAGTCATTCAATCCCAAAATCCTACTCGGAATACCATAGACAAGGTTTTGACTTTCCGGATCCTCATGAATGCCGCCATCTATCTAGCTTATACCACGAAGATTCTGTTGGGGAATCTAAGAGATATGCGCCCGGCCTAGAGTAGAACGGAAGTTGTTGTCAGTCACGTACGTTCATAGGTAAGAATGATGATGAGTGTCATGGATCATCACATTCATCAAAGTTAAGTGTAACGTATATCTTGGAATAAGGATAGAAGAGAATTGAATAGAAAGTAATAATAATTGTATTGAAACTTGAGGTACAGCAGAGCTCCACACCCTTAATCTATGGTGTGCAGAAACTCCACCGTTGAAAATACATAAGTGAAAGGTTCAGGCATGGCCGAATGGCCAGCCCCCTGAAACGTGCTCAATGGCCTCCTAAGATGAAGAATAATACAAAACTGAGACCAAAGATGAAACGTTGTCAAAAGACGTCTAATACAAAAGTAACTTATCCTATTTATACTAGACTAGCTACTAGGGTTTACATGAGTAAGTAATTGATGCATAAATCCACTTCCGGGGCCCACTTGGTGTATGCTTGGGCTGAGCTTGATCTATCCACGAGCTGAGAATTTTCTTGGAGTTGAACTCCAAGTTATAACGTGTTTTGGGCGTTCAACTCCGGATCATGACGTTTTTCTGGCGTTTAACTCCAGACAGCAGCATGTACTTGGCGTTCAACGCCAAGTTACGTCGTCAATTTCCGAATAAAGTATGGACTATTATATATTTCTGGAAAGCTCTAGATGTCTACTTTCCAACGCCGTTGAGAGCGCGCGAATTGGAGTTCTGTAGCTCCAGAAAATCCATTTCGAGTGCAGGGAGGTCAGATTCCAACAGCATCAGCAGTCCTTTTGTCAGCCTTTTTCAGAGTTTTGCTCAAGTCCCTCAATTTCAGCCAGAAATTACCTGAAATCACAGAAAAACACACAAACTCATAGTAAAGTCCAGAAATGTGAATTTAACATAAAAACTAATGAAAACATCCCTAAAAGTAGCTTGAACTTACTAAAAACTACCTAAAAACAATGCCAAAAAGCGTATAAATTATCCGCTCATCACAACACCAAACTTAAATTGTTGCTTGTCCCCTGGTGCACGAAATTGTGATCTCTTCTTTTCACAACTCAAATAATCCCCGATGATGAATCCAAAAACTTGGTGTTCAATACCATGGCATAGACACAACTTCGCACAACTAACCAGCAAGTGTACTAGGTCGTCCAAGTAATAAACCTTACGCGAGTAGGGGTCGATCCCACAGAGATTGTTGGTATGAAGCAAGCTATGGTCACCTTATAAATCTTAGTCAGGCAAACTCAAATGGTTATGAATGATGAATAAAACATAAAGATAAAGATAGAGATACTTATGTAATTCATTGGTGGGAATTTCAGATAAGCGTATGGAGATGCTTTGTCCCTTCCGTCTCTCTGCTTTTCTACTGTCTTCATCCAATCCTTCTTACTCCTTTCCATGGCAAGCTGTATGTAGGGTTTCACCGTTGTCAGTGGCTACCTCCCATCCTCTCAGTGAAAATGTTCAACGCACCCTGTCACGGCACGGCTATTCAGCTGTCAGTTCTCGATCATGTCGGAATAGAATCCAGCGATTCTTTTGCGTCTGTCACTAACGCCCCACAATCGTGAGTTTGAAGCTCGTCACAGTCATTCAATCATTGAATCCTACTCAGAATACCACAAACAAGGTTTAGACCTTCCGGATTCTCTTGAATGCCGCCATCAATTCTAGCTTATACCACGAAGATTCCGGTTAAGGGATCCAAGAGATAAACATTCAAGCCTTGTTTGCTTGTAGAACAGAAGTGGTTGTCAGGCACTCGTTCATAAGTGAGAATGATGATGAGTGTCACATAATCATCACATTCATCATGTTCTTGGGTGCAAATGAATATCTTAGAACAAGAATAAGCTGAATTGAATAGAAGAACAATAGTAATTGCATTAATACTCGAGGTACAACAGAGCTCCACACCTTAATCTATGGTGTGTAGAAACTCCACCGTTGAAAATACATAAGTGATAATAGTGATCATTGGCTTCGGCCCCAGAGAGGGAACCAGAAGAGCCCAGATTCCAAATACAATAGAAAAAGGTCCTATTTATAGAGAACTAGTAGCCTAAGGTTTACAAAGATGAGTAAATGACATAAAAATCCACTTCCGGGCCCACTTGGTGTGTGCTTGGGCTGAGCATTGAAGTATTTTCGTGTAGAGACTCTTCTTGGAGTTAAACGCCAGCTTTTGTGCCAGTTTGGGCGTTTAACTCCCATTCTTGTGCAAGTTCCGGCGTTTATCGCTGGGCATTCTTGAGCTGATTTGGAACGCCGGTTTGGGCCATCAAATCTCGGGCAAAGTATGGACTATTATATATTGCTGGAAAGCCCAGGATGTCTATTTCCAACACCATTGAGAGCGCGCCAATTAGGCTTCTGTAGCTCCAGAAAATCCACTTCGAGTGCAGGGAGGTCAGAATCCAACAGCATCTGCAGTCCTTTTTAGTCTCTGAATCAGATTTTTGCTCAGGTCCCTCAATTTCAGCCAGAAAATACTTGAAATCACAGAAAAACACACAAACTCATAGTAAAGTCCAGAAAAGTGAATTTTAACTAAAAAGTAATAAAAATGTACTAAAAACTAACTAGAACATACTAAAAACATACTAAAAACAATGCCAAAAAGCGTACAAATTATCCGCTCATCACAACACCAAACTTAAATTGTTGCTTGTCCTCAAGCAACTGAAAATCAAATAAGATAAAAAGAAGAGAATATACAATGAATTCCAAAAACATCTATGAAGATCAGTATTAATTAGATGAGCGGGGCTTTTCGCTTTTTGCCTCTGAACAGTTTTGGCATCTCACTCTATCCTTTGAAATTCAGAATGATTAGCTTCTTTAGGAACTCAGAATCCAGATAGTGTTATTGATTCTCCTAGTTAAGTATGATGATTTTTGAACACAGCTACTTATTGAGTCTTGGCCGTGGCCCAAAGCACTTTGTCTTCCAGTATTACCACCGGATACATACATGCCACAGACACATAATTGGGTGAACCTTTTCAGATTATGACTCAGCTTTGCTAGAGTTCCCAGTTAGAGGTGTCCAGGGTTCTTAAGCACACTCTTTTTTGCCTTGGATCACAACTTTATTTCTTTCTTCTCTTTTTTTTTTGTTTTTTTTTCGTTTTTCTCCTTCTCTCTCTTTTTTTTGAATTCACTGCTTTTTCTTGCTTCAAGAATCATTTTTATGATTTTTCAGATCCTCAGTAACATGTCTCCTTTTTCATCATTCTTTCAAGAGCCAGCATTCATGAACAACAAATTCAAAAGACATATGCACTGTTTAAGCATACATTCAGAGAACAAAAGTATTGCCACCATATCAAAATGATTAATCTGTTATAAAATTCAAAATTCATGCAATTCTTCTCTTTTTCAATTAAAGAACATTTTTCATTCAAGAAAGGTGATGGATTCATAGGACATTCATAACTTTAAGGCACAAACACTAAGACACTAATGATCACAAGACACAAACATAGATAAACATAAGCATGATTTTTCGAAAAACAGAAAATAAAGAACAAGGAAATTAAAGAACGGGTCCACCTTAGTGATGGCGGCTTGTTCTTCCTCTTGAAGATCCTATGGAGTGCTTGAGCTCCTCAATGTCTCTTCCTTGCCTTTGTTGCTCCTCTCTCATGATTCTTTGGTCTTCTCTAATTTCATGGAGGAGGATGGAGTGTTCTTGGTGCTCCACCTTTACTTGTCCCATGTTGGAACTCAATTCTCCTAGGGAGGTGTTCAGTTGCTCCCAATAGTTTTGTGGAGGAAAGTGCATCCCTTAAGGCATCTCAGGGATGTGATGATGAGAGGGGTCTCTTGTTTGCTCCATCCTCTTCTTAGTGATGGGTTTGTCCTCATCAATGGGGATGTCTCCCTCTATGTCAACTCCAACTGAATAACAGAGGTGACAAATGAGATGAGGAAAGGCTAACCTTGCCAAGGTAGAGGACTTGTCCGCCACCTTATAAAGTTCTTGGGATATAACCTCATGAACTTCTATTTCTTCTCCAATCATGATGCTATGAATCATGATGGCCCGGTCTATAGTAACTTCGGACCGGTTGCTAGTGGGAATGATTGAGCGTTGGATAAACTCCAACCATCCCCTAGCCACAGGCTTGAGGTCATGCCTTCTCAGTTGAACCGGCTTTCCTCTTGAATCTCTCTTCCATTGGGCGCCCTCTTCACAAATGACTGTGAGGACTTGGTCCAACCTTTGACCAAAGTTGACCCTTCTAGTGTAAGGATGTTCATCTCCTTGCATCATGGGCAAGTTGAATGCCAACCTTACATTTTCCGGACTAAAATCCAAGTATTTCCCCCGAACCATAGTAAGCCAATTCTTTGGGTCCGGGTTCACACTTTGATCATGGTTCTTGGTGATCCATGCATTGGCATAGAACTCTTGAACCATTAAGATTCCGACTTGTTGAATGGGGTTGGTAAGAACTTCCCAACCTCTTCTTCGGATCTCATGTCGGATCTCCGGATATTAACTCTTTTTGAGTTTGAAAGGGACCTCGGGGATCACCTTCTTCAAGGCCACAACTTCATAGAAGTGGTCTTGATGCACCCTTGAGTTGAATCTCTCCATCTCCCATGACTCGGAGGTGGAAGCTTTTGCCTTCCCTTTCCTCTTTCTAGAGGTTTCTCCGGCCTTGGATGCCATAAATGGTTATGGAAAAACAAAAAGCAATGCTTTTACCACACCAAACTTAAAATGTTTGCTCGTCCTCGTGCAAAAGAAGAAAGAAGAGAGTAGAAGAAGAAGAAATGAAGGAGATGGAAATGGCTATGTTGTTCGGCCAAAGGGGGAGAAGGGGTGTGTAGGTTGTGTGAAAATGAAGGAGTGAAGAGGGGTTTATATAGGGGTGAAGAGAGGGGTAGGGTTCGGCTATGGGAGGGTGGGTTTGGGTGGGAAAGTGGTTTGAATTTGAATGGTGAGCTAGGTGGGGTTTTATGAAGGATGGATGTGAGTGGTGAAGAGAAAGATGGGATTTGATAGGTGAGGGGTTTTTGGGAAAGAGGTATTGAGGTGATTGGTGAATGGGTGAAGAAGAGAGAGAGTGATGGGGTAGGTGGGGATCCTGTGGGGTCCACAGATCCTGAGGTGTCAAGGAAAAGTCATCCCTGCACCAAGTGGCGAGCAAAATTGCTCTTCATGCCAATTCTGGCATTAATCGCCGGGCTGGTGCCCATTTCTGGTGTTTAGCGCCAACTTCTTGCCCTTTCCTGGCGTTTAACGCCAGTCTGGTGCCCTTTTCTGGCGTTAAACGCCCAAAATGGTGCCAGACTGGGCGTTAAACGCCCATCTGCTAGCCTTACTGGCGTTTAAACGCCAGCAAGTTCTTCCTCCAGGGTGTGCTATTTTTCTTTCTGTTTTTCTTTCTGTTTTTGCTTTTTCAATTGATTTTGTGACTTCTCATGATCATCAACCTACAGAAAATATAAAATAACAAAAGAGAATAAATAAATATAATAAGATTGGGTTGCCTCCCAACAAGCACTTCTTTAATGTCATTAGCTTGACAGTGGGCTCTCATGGAGCCTCACAGATACTCAGAGCAATGTTGGAACCTACCAACACCAAACTTAGAGTTTGAATGTGGGGGTTCAACACCAAACTTAGAATTTGGTTGTGGCCTCCCAACACCAAACTTAGAGTTTGACTGTGGGGGCTCTGTTTGACTCTGTTTTGAGAGAAGCTCTTCATGCTTCCTCTCCATGGTGACAGAGGGATATCCTTGAGCCTTAAACACAAAGGATTCTTCATTCACTTGAATGATCAATTCTTCTCTGTCCGCATCAATCACAGCCTTTGCTGTGGCTAGGAAGGGTCTGCCAAGGATGATGGATTCATCCATGCACTTCCCAGCCTCTAGGACTATGAAATCAGCAGGGATGTAATGGTCTTCAACTTTCACCAGAACATCCTCTACAAGTCCATAAGCTTGTTTTCTTGAATTGTCTGCCATCTCTAGTGAGATTTTTGCAGCTTGCACCTCAAAGATCCCTAGCTTCTCCATAACAGAGAGAGGCATGAGGTTTACACTTGACCCTAGGTCACACAAGGCCTTCTTGAAGGTCATGGTGCCTATGGTACAAGGTATTGAGAACTTCCCAGGATCCTGTCTCTTTTGAGGCAGTTTCTGCCTAGACAAGTAATCCAATTCTTTGGTGAGCAAAGGGGGTTCATCCTCCCAAGTCTCATTACCAAATAACCTGTCATTTAGCTTCATGATTGCTCCAAGGTATTTAGCAACTTGCTCTTCAGTGACATATTCATCCTCTTCAGAGGAAGAATACTCATCAGAGCTCATGAATGGCAGAAGTAAATCCAATGGGATCTCTATGGTCTCGGTGTGAGCCTTAGATTCCCATGGTTCCTCATTGGGGAACTCATTGGAGGCCAGTGGACGTCCATTGAGGTCTTCCTCAGTGGTGTTCACTGCCTCTCCCTCCTCTCCAAATTCGGCCATGTTGATGGCTTTGTACTCTCCTTTTGGGTTTTCTTCTGTATTTCTTGGAAGAGTACTAGGAGGGAGTTCAGTAATTTTCTTGCTCAACTGACCCACTTGTGCCTCCAAGTTTCTAATGGAGGACCTTGTTTCAGTCATGAAACTTTGAGTGGTTTTGGTTAGATCAGAGACCATGGTTGCTAAGTCAGAGGTGTTCTGCTTAGAACTCTCTGTCTGTTGCTGAGAAGATGATGGAAAAGGCTTGCCATTGCTAAACCTGTTTCTTCCACCATTATTATTGTTGAAACCTTGTTGAGGTCTCTGTTGATCCTTCCATGAAAGATTTGGATGATTTCTCCATGAAGGATTATAGGTGTTTCCATAGGGTTCTCCCATGTAATTCACCTCTTCCATTGAAGGGTTCTCAGGATCATAAGCTTCTTCTTCAGATGAAGCTTCCTTTGTACTGCTTGGTGCATTTTGCACTCCAGACAGACTTTGAGAAATTATATTGACTTGCTGGGTCAATATTTTGTTCTGAGCCAATATGGCATTCAGAGTATCAATCTCAAGAACTGCTTTCTTCTGATTTGTCCCATTGTTCACAGGATTCCTTTCAGAAGTGTACATGAATTGGTTATTTGCAACCATTTCAATTAGTTCTTGAGCCTCTGTAGGCGTCTTCTTCAGATGAAGAGATCCTCCAGCAGAGCTATCCAAAGACATCTTGGACAGTTCAAACAGACCATCATAGAAAATACCTATGATGCTCCATTCAGAAAGCATATCAAAGGGACACTTTCTGATTAATTGTTTGTATCTTTCCCAAGCTTCATAGAGGGATTCTCCTTCCTTCTGTCTGAAGGTTTGGACTTCCACTCTAAGCTTACTCAATTTTTGAGGTGGAAAGAACTTTGCCAAGAAGGTATTGACTAGCTTTTCCCAAGAGTTCAGGCTTTCTTTAGGTTGTGAGTCCAACCATGTCCTAGCTCTGTCTCTTACAGCAAAAGGGAATAGCATAAGTCTGTAGACCTCAGGGTCAACCCCATTAGTCTTGACAGTGTCACAGATTTGCAAGAATTCAGCTAAAAACTGATGAGGATCTTCCAATGGAAGTCCATGAAACTTGCAATTCTGTTGCATTAGAGAAACTAATTGAGGCTTAAGCTCAAAGTTGTTTGCTCCAATGGTAGGAATAGAGATGCTTCTCCCATAGAAGTCGGGAGTAGGTGCAGTAAAGTCACCCAGCACCTTCCTTGCATTGTTGGCATTGTTGTTGTTTTCGGCTGCCATGGGTTCTTCTTCTTTGAAGATTTCTGTTAGGTCCTCTACAGAGAATTGTGCCTTAGCTTCTCTTAGCTTTCGCTTCAAGGTCCTTTCAGGTTCAGGATCAGCCTCAACAAGAATGCTTTTGTGTTTTCTCATGCTCATATGAAAGAGAAGAGAACAAGAAAATATGGAATCCTCTATGTCACAGTATAGAGATTCCTTGAGGTGTTAGAGGAAAAGAAAAATGGAAGGAAGAGGTAGAAAATTTGAACTTATCAAGAAAGATGGAGTTCGAATTGTGCATTAAGGAATAGTGTTAGTCCATAAATAGAAGGATGTGAGAAGAGGGGAAGAAATTTTCGAAAATAATTTAAAAAGATTTTAAAAACATTTACTTTAAGTGATTTTCGAAAACCAAGATTGAGAAAGAAGTAAAGTGATTTTTGAAAAAGATTTTGAAATTAGAAATCAAAAAGATTTGATTGAAAACTATTTTGAAAAAGATGTGGTTAAGAAGATATGATTGGTTTTAAAAAAATGTGATTGAGAAGATATGATTTGAAAAACATTTTAAAAAGATTTGATTTTAAAAATTAATAACTTGGCTAACAAGAAAAGATATGATTCAAACATTAAACCTTTCTCAACAGAAAAGGCAACATACTTGAAATGTTGAATCAAATCATTAATTGATAGCAAGTATTTTTGAAAATTGAAGGAAATTGATTTTGAAAAAGATTTGATTGAAAAGATTTGATTTGAAAAAGATTTGATTTTGAAAGATTTTGAAAACCTGAAAAAAATTTGATTTGAAAACAAAATCTTCCCTCTTGTGCCATCCTGGCGTTAAACGCCCAGAATGGTGCATATTCTGGCGTTTAACGCCTAAACCACTACCCTTTTGGGCGTTAAACGCCCAGCCAGGCACCTTGGCTGGCGTTTAAACGCCAGTTTGCCTTCCTCACTGGGCATTTTGAACGCCCAGCTTTTTCTGTGTAATTCCTCTGCAGTATGTTCTGAATCTTCAATTCTCTGTATTATTGACTTGAAAAGACACAAATTAAAATGATTTTTGGATTTTTAATAATGAGGAATAATAAAAAATGCAACAAAAATCAAATAAACAATGCATGCAAGACACCAAACTTAGCAGTTTGTATACTGCTGACACTAACAAAATGAGAATGCATATGAGACACATAAACACTCAAGTCAAGAGAATTTAAAAATCAGAGCAATGAAATCATCAAGAACAACTTGAAGATCAATGAAGACACATGCATGAATGCAAGAAGAACAGAAACATGCAATTGACACCAAACTTAACATGAGACTCTAGACTCAACAAGAAACATAAAATATTTTTGGTTTTTATGATTTTGTAAATTTTTTTTTGGATTTTTCGAAAATTAAGTGAAAAAAGAAAATAAAGGTATCAAAATTCTTAATGAGAATTCCAGGAATCATGCAATGTTAGTCTAAAGCTTCAGTCTAAAGAAATTAGACATGGCTGAACAAGCTTCAGCAGGACATTGCATTCAAGAGCTAAATTGATGAAAATCAATCAGCTTTGGTGATGATAAGAACATCACCTTGAAACACTAGAATTCATTCTTAAGAACTCTGAAGAAAAATACCTAATCTAAGCAACAAGATGAACCGTCAGTTATCCATACTCGAACAATCCCCGGCAACGGCGCCAAAAACTTGGTGCACGAAATTGTGATCTCTTCTTTTCACAACTCAAATAATCCCCGGTGATGAATCCAAAAACTTGGTGTTCAATACCATGGCATAGACACAACTTCGCACAACTAACCAGCAAGTGTACTGGGTCGTCCAAGTAATAAACCTTACGCGAGTAAGGGTCAATCCCACAGAGATTGTTGGTATGAAGCAAGCTATGGTCACCTTGTAAATCTTAGTCAGGAAAACTCAAATGGTTATGAATGATGAATAAAACATAAAGATAAAGATAGAGATACTTATGTAATTCATTGGTGGGAATTTCAGATAAGCGTATGGAGATGCTTTGTCCCTTCCGTCTCTCTGCTTTCCTACTGTCTTCATCCAATCCTTCTTACTTCTTTCCATGGCAAGCTGTATGTAGGGTTTCACCATTGTCAGTGGCTACCTCCCATCCTCTCAGTGAAAATGTTCAACGCACCCTGTCACGGCACGACTATTCAACTGTCGGTTCTCGATCATGTCAAAATAGAATCCAGCAATTCTTTTGCGTCTGTCACTAACGCCCCACAATCGCGAGTTTGAAGCTCGTCACAGTTATTCAATCATTGAATCCTACTCAGAATACCACAGACAAGGTTTAGACCTTCCGGATTCTCTTGAATGCCGCCATCAATTCTAGCTTATACCACGAAGATTCCGGTTAAGGGATCCAAGAGATAAACATTCAAGCCTTGTTTGCTTGTAGAACAGAAGTGGTTGTCAGGCACTCGTTCATAAGTGAGAATGATGATGAGTGTCACATAATCATCACATTCATCATGTTCTTGGGTGCAAATGAATATCTTAGAACAAGAATAAGCTGAATTGAATAGAAGAACAATAGTAATTGCATTAATACTCGAGGTACAACAGAGCTCCACACCTTAATCTATGGTGTGTAGAAACTCCACCGTTGAAAATACATAAGTGATAATAGTGATCATTGGCTTCGGCCCCAGAGAGGGAACCAGAAGAGCCCAGATTCCAAATACAATAGAAAAAGGTCCTATTTATAGAGAACTTGTAGCCTAAGGTTTACA
The DNA here is from genome assembly GCF_003086295.3 of Arachis hypogaea. Lineage (NCBI taxonomy): Eukaryota > Viridiplantae > Streptophyta > Magnoliopsida > Fabales > Fabaceae > Arachis > Arachis hypogaea. The sequence goes on along the minus strand of NC_092038.1, from coordinate 90,157,614 downwards.
AAGATGAGTAAATGACATAAAAATCCACTTCCGGGCCCACTTGGTGTGTGCTTGGGCTGAGCATTGAAGCATTTTCGTGTAGAGACTCTTCTTGGAGTTAAACGCCAGCTTTTGTGCCAGTTTGGGCGTTTAACTCCCATTCTTGTGCCAGTTCCGGCGTTTAACGCCGGGCATTCTTGAGCTGATTTGGAACGCCAGTTTGGGCCATCAAATCTCAGGCAAAGTATGGACTATTATACATTGCCGGAAAGCCCAGGATGTCTACTTTCCAACGCCATTGAGAGCGCGCCAATTGGGCTTCTGTAGCTCCAGAAAATCCACTTCGAGTGCAGGGAGGTCAGAATCCAACAGCATCTGCAGTCCTTTTTAGTCTCTGAATTAGATTTTTGCTCAGGTCCCTCAATTTCAGCCAGAAAATACCTGAAATCACAGAAAAACACACAAACTCATAGTAAAGTCCAGAAAAGTGAATTTTAACTAAAAACTAATAAAAATATACTAAAAACTAACTAGAACATACTAAAAACATACTAAAAACAATACCAAAAAGCGTACAAATTATCCGCTCATCATCCCCAAGCAACTGAAAATCAATTAGGATAAAAAGAAGAGAATATACTATAGATTCCAAAATATCAATGAATATTAATTCTAATTAGATGAGCGGGACTTGTAGCTTTTTGCTTCTGAACAGTTTTGGCATCTCACTTTTTCCTTTGAAGTTTAGAATGATTGGCTTCTCTAGGAACTTAGAATTTCGGATAGTGTTATTGACTTTCCTAGTTAAGCATGTTGATTCTTGAACACAGCTACTTATGAGTCTTGGCCGTGGCCCTAAGCATTTTGTTTTCCAGTATTACCACCGGATACACAAATGCCATAGACACATGACTGGGTGAACCTTTTCAGATTGTGACTCAGCTTTGCTAGAGTCCCCAGTTAGAGGTGTCCAGAGCTCTTAAGCACACTCTTTTGCTTTGGATCATGACTTTAACCACTCAGTCTCAAGCTTTTCACTTGGACCTTCATGACACAAGCACATGGTTAGGGACAACTTGATTTAGCCGCTTAGACCTGGATTTTATTTCCTTGGGCCCTCCTATCCATTGATGCTCAAAGCCTTGGATCCTTTTTACCCTTGCCTTTTGGTTTTAAGGGCTATTGGCTTTTTCTGCTTGCTTTTTCTCTTTCTTTCTATTTTTTTCGCTATTTTTTTCTTCTTTTTTTTCGCAAGCTTTCTTTTTCACTGCTTTTTCTTGCTTTAAGAATCAATTTCATGATTTTTCAGATCATCAATAACATTTCTCTTTGTTCATCATTCTTTCAAGAGCCAACAATTTTAACATTCATAAACAACAAGATCAAAAATATGCACTGTTTAAGCATTCATTCAGAAAACAAAAAGTATTGTCACCACATCAATATAATTAAACTAAATTCAAGGATAAATTCGAAATTCATGTACTTCTTGTTCTTTTGAATTAAAACATTTTTCATTTAAGAGAGGTGAAGGATTAATGGATTTTATTCATAGCTTTAAGACATGGTTACTACATACTAATGATCATGAAGTAGAGACACAAAACATAGATAAACACAACATTAAAAACCGAAAAGCAGAAAGAAATAAGAACAAGGAATGAATCCACCTTTAGTGGCGTCTTCTCCTTGAAGGACCAACAATGTCCTTAAGCTCTTCTATGTCCCTTCCTTGCCTTTGTTGCTCCTCCCTCATTACTCTTTGATCTTCTCTTATTTCATGGAGAATGATGAAGTGCTCATGATGTTCCACCCTTAATTGTTCAACATTGTGGCTCAAATCTTCTAAGGAAGTGTTGAGTTGTTCCCAATAGTTGTGGGGAGGAAAGTGCATCCCTTGAGGCATCTCAGGGATTTCTTGATGATGAGCTTCCTCATGCATCTCTTGAGAACCGTGAAGGGTCTCTCTTGCTTGCTCCATCCTCTTCTTGGTGATGGGCTTATCCTCTTCAATGGAGATGTCTCCTTCTATGATAACTCCAGCTGAGTAACATAGATGGCAAATAAGGTGAGGAAAAGCTAGCCTTGCCATGGAAGAGGACTTGTCAGCTATTTTGTAGATTTCATTGGAGATGACCTCATGAACTTCTACTTCCTCTCCAATCATGATGCTATAAATCATGATGGCTCGATCCACAGTAACTTCAGATCGGTTGCTAGTGAGAATGATGGAGCGTTGAATGAACTCCAACCATCCTCTAGCTACAGGCTTGAGGTCCAGTCTTCTTAGTTGAACTGGCTTGCCTTTGGAGTCTATTCTCCATTGAGCTCCTTCCACACATATGTCCATTAGGACTTGGTCCAACCTTTGATTAAAGTTGACCCTTCTAGTGTAGGGGCGTTCATCTCCTTGCATCATGGGCAAGTGGAACGCCAACCTCACATTTTCCAGACTAAAATCTAAGTATTTTCCCCGAACCATTGTGAGATGATTCTTTGGATTCGGGTTCATAATTTGATCATGGTTCCTAGTGATCCATGCATTGGCATAGAACTCTTGAACCATTAAGATTCCGACTTGTTGCATGGGGTTGGTTAAGACTTCCCAACCTCTTCTTCGGATCTCATGTCGGATCTCCGGATACTCATTCTTCTTGAGCTTGAAAGGGACCTCAGGGATCACCTTCTTCTTTGCCACAACTTCATAGAAGTGGTCTTGATGGCTTTTGGAGATGAATCTTTCCATCTCCCATGACTCGGAGGTGGAAGCTTTTGTCTTCCCTTTTCCTTTTCTAGAGGATTCTCCGGCCTTAGGTGCCATTGATGGTAATGGAAAACAAAAAAGATTATGCGTTGACCACACCAAACTTAAAATATTGCTCGTCCTCGAGAAATAGAAGAAAGAAGAGAAGAAGAAGAAGAAGACGAAGAAGAGAATATGGTAGAGAAGGAGAGATGTAGGTTCGGCCTAGGTGAAGAAGAAGGGGTTTGGTGGTGTGAAAATGAAGTAGAATGGAAGGGTATATATAGGGAGAGGGGGGAGTGTAGGTTCGGCCATTTAGGGTGGGAATGGGTGGGAAAATGGTTTTGAATTTTTGAAGGTAGCTGGGGTTTACGGGGAAGAGTGGATGGAGGTGATTGATGAAGAGTGTTGGGAAGTGTGACATGGGGAATAGTCATCACAAAAATAGGATTAGGAGGTAAGGTGGGAATATAGTAGGTGGGGATCCTGTGGGGTCCACAGATCCTGAGGTGATCCTGTGGGGTCCACAGATCCTGAGGTGTCAAGGAATTCCATCCCTGCACCAAATAGGCATGTAAAATGCCTTTGCACACCATTCTGGTGTTTAAACACCGTGTGGTGCACATTCTGGGCGTTCAACGCCCATGTAAAGCATGTTTCTGGCGTTGAACGCCAGTTTCATGCTTGTTACTGGCGTTCAGCGCCAGCTTTTCTTCTCTAGGCACATTCCTGGCGTTCAGCGCCAGAATGTTGCTTGTTTCTGGCGTTCAGCGCCAGAATGATGCTTTGTTCTGGCGTTGAACGCCGGCCAGATGCATCTTACTGGCGTTGAACGCCAGCCTGTGCTTCCTCAGGGTGTGATTTTTTTCTTCTGCTTTTTTTATTCTGTTTTTAATTTTTATGATTTTTTCGTGACTCTTCATGATCATGTACCTAATAAAACATAAAATAACAATAAAATAAAAATTAGATAAATAAAATTGGGTTGCCTCCCAACAAGTGCTTCTTTAATGTCAATAGCTTGACAGTGGCTCTCATGGAGCCACAAAGGTGATCAGGTCAATGTTGTATAGTCCCAACACCAAACTTGGAGTTTGGATATGGGATCTTAACACCAAACTTAGAGTTTGGTTGTGGCCTCACAACACCAAACTTAGAGTTTGACTGTGGGGGCTCTTCTTGACTCTGAACTGAGAGAAGCTCTTCATGCTTACTCTCTTTTGTCACAGAGGGATGGCCATGTGCCTTAAACACAAGGTAGTCCCCATTCAATTGAAGGACTAGTTCACCTCTGTTGACATCTATCACAGCTTCTGCTGTGGCTAGGAAAGGTCTTCCAAGGATGATGCATTCATCCTCATCCTTCCTAGTGTCTAAGATTATGAAATCAGCAGGGATGTAAAGGCCTTCAACCTTTACGAACACGTCCTCCACTATTCCATAAGCTTGTCTCAATGACTTGTCTGCCAATTGTAATGAGAACAAGGAAGGTTGTACCTCAATGATCCCCAGCTTCTCCATGACAGAGAATGGCATAAGATTTATCCCTGATCCTAGATCACATAGAGCCTTTTCAAAGGTCATGGTGCCTATGGTACAAGGTATTAAGAACTTGCTAGGATCTTGTTTCTTTTGAGGTAGAGTTTTCTGAATCCAAGAATCTAATTCACTAATGAGCAAGGGAGGTTCACTTTCCTAAGTCTCATTACCAAACAACTTGGCATTCAGCTTCATGATAGCTCCTAAATATTGAGCAACTTGCTCTCCAGTCACATCTTCATCCTGTTCAGAGGAAGAATAGTCTTCAGAGCTCATGAATGGTAGAAGGAGATTTAATGGAATCTCTATGGTTTCTATATGAGCCTCAGATTCCTTTGGATCCTTAATAGGAAACTCCTTCTTGCTTGAAGGACGTCCCAGGAGGTCATTCTCACTAGGATTTTCGTCCTCCTCCTCCCTTGTGCATTCGACCACATTGATCACATCAATGGCCTTGCACTCTCCCTTTGGATTCTCTTCTGTATTGCTTGGGAGAATACTGGGAGGAATTTGAATGACTTTCTTACTCATCTGGCCCACTTGTGCCTCCAGATTTCTGATGGAGGATCTAGTTTCATTCATGAAACTGAAAGTGGCCTTTGACAGATCAGAGACTAGATTGGCTAAATTAGAAGTGTTTTGTTCAGAATTCTCTGTCTGTTGCTGAGAAGATGATGGATATGGCTTGCTATTGTTCAGCCTATTGCGTCCACCATTGTTAAAGCCTTGTTGAGGCTTTTGTTGATCCTTCCATGAGAAATTTGGATGATTTCTCCATGATGGATTATAGGTGTTTCCATAAGGTTCACCCATGTAATTAACCTTTGCCATGGCAGGGTTCTCAGGATCATAAGTTTCTTCAGAAGCTGCCTCTTTAGTACTGTTGGATGCATGTTGCCATCCATTCAGACTTTGAGAGGTCATGTTGACCTGTTGAGTCAACACTTTGTTCTGAGCCAATATGGCATTCAGAGCATCAATTTCAAGAACTCCTTTCTTCTGAGGTATCCCATTATTCACGGAATTCCTCTCAGAAGTGTACATGAATTGGTTGTTTGCAACCATGTCAATGAGTTCTTGAGCCTCTTCAGGCGTTTTCTTTAGGTGAATAGATCCACCTGCAGAATGGTCCAATGACATTTTCGAAAATTCAGATAGACCATAATAGAATATATCTAATATGGTCCATTCTGAAAACATGTCAGATGGACATCTTTTGGTCAGCTGCTTGTATCTTTCCCAAGCTTCATAGAGGGATTCACCATCTTTTTGCTTGAAGGTTTGAACATCCACTCTCAGCTTGCTCAGCTTTTGAGGAGGAAAGAATTTATCCAAGAAGGCAGTAACCAGCTTATCCCAGGAGTCCAGGCTATCCTTGGGTTGTGAATCCAACCATATTCTAGCTCTGTCTCTTACAGCAAAAGGGAAAAGTATGAGTCTGTAGACTTCAGGATCAACTTCATTCGTCTTTACAGTCTCACAAATCTACAAGAACTCAGTTAAAAACTGATAAGGATCTTCAGATGGAAGTCCATAAAACTTGCAGTTTTGTTGCATTAAGGCAACTAGCTGAGGTTTCAGCTCAAAGTTATTGGGTCCAATGGCAGGAATGGAGATGCTTCTTCCATCAAACTTGGATGTTGGTTTTGTGAAGTCACCAAGCATTCTCCTTGCATTATTATTATTTTCGGCTGCCATCTCCTTCTCTTGTTCGAAAATTTCTGAAAGGTTACTTCTGGATTGTTGTAACTTAGCTTCTCTTAATTTTCTCTTCAGAGTCCTTTCAGGTTCTGGATCAATTTCAACAAGAGTGCCTTTATCCTTGTTCCTGCTCATATGAAAGAGAAGAAAACAAGAAAAGAAAGAGGAATCCTTTATGTCACAGTATAGAGATTCATTTATGTTAGTAGAAAAAGAAAGGGGAGAAGAAAGTAGAAGAGGGGGTTCGGATATTTGGATGAAGAGAGGTGAAGAGAAGTGTTAGTAATTAAATAAATAAATAGAATAAGAAAAGAGAGGGAGAATTTCGAAAACAATTTTGAAAAAAGGGGTTTGTAATTTTCGAAAATTTAGATATAAGACATAATTGAAATTAAAATTTAAAACAAAAAGAATTTTTGAAAAAGAGATGAGATATTTTCGAAAATTAGAGAGGGAAAAGTAGTTAGTTGGTTTTGAAAAAGATAAGAAACAAACAAAAAGTTAGTTGGTTGATTGAAAAAGATTTGAAATCAAAAATTGAAAAGATAAGAAGATAGGAGGTTAGATAAGATATTTTGAAATCAAATTTTGAAAAAGATAAAATTTTTGAGAAAGATAAAATAAAAGATAAAAAAAAGATTTAATTTTTAAATTTAAAGTTACTTACTTCACTAACAAGAAACTTCAAGATAAGATTCTAGAACTTTAAGATTGAACCTTTCTTAACAAGAAAGTAACAAACTTCAAATTTTTGAACCAATCACATTTCTTGTTAGCTAATTTTCGAAAATTAGATATAAAGATAAGAAAAAGATTTTGAAAAAGATTTTTGGAATTTTCGAAAAATAGAAAAAAATGAAAAAGATATGATTTTTGGAAAAGATTTTGAAAAGATAAGATTTTTAAATTTTGAAAATTTGACTTGACTTGTAAGAAATAACTAATTTTAAAAATTTTTGACTAAGTCAACTCAAATTTTCGAAAATTATGAGAAAAATAAGGAAAATATATTTTTTTGATTTTTTTGAATTTTTAATGATGAGAGAGAAAAACACAAATATGATCTAAAACATAAAAATTTTGGATCAAAACACTTAATGCATGCAAGAACACTATGAATGTCAAAATGAACACCAAGAACATTTTGAAGATCATGATGAACATCAAGAATAAATTTTTGAAAAATTTTTTATGCAAAGAAAACATGCAAGACACCAAACTTAGAAATCTTTAATGCATGGACTCTAACAAACGAAAAATGCATATGAAAAACAACAAACAACACAAAACAAGAAAACATCAAGATCAAACAAGAGGACTTATCAAGAACAACTTGAAGATCATGAAGAACACTATGAATGCATGGAGTTTTCGAAAAATGCAAGAAAAAATTTTTAAAGCATACAATTGACACCAAACTTAAAAGTTGACTCAAGATTCAAACAAGAAACACAAAATATTTTTGGTTTTTATGATTTTCTAATTTTTTTGTATTTTTATTAATTTATTTTCAAAAATATTTTTGGAAAAACGAAAAAGAAAAATTTTGAAAAAGTTTTTGAAAAGAAAATTACCTAATCTGAGCAACAAGATGAACCGTCAGTTGTCCATACTCGAACAATCCCCGGCAACGGCGCCAAAAACTTGGTGGACGAAATTGTGATACAAGAGTTCCAGGTACTGTTAGAGAAGCTTTTTCTTTCCACAACTCTGTTCAACTTAACCAGCAAGTGTACTGGGTCATCCAAGTAATACCTTACGTGAGTAAGGGTCGATCCCACAGAGATTGTTGGTATGAAGCAAGCTATGGTCACCTTGTAAATCTCAGTTAGGCGAATAAAATTGGTTTATGGTGAGTTCGAAAATTAATAATAAATAGAAAATAAAAAGGGATAGAAATACTTATGTAAAGCAATAGTGGGAATTTCAGATAAGTGTGTGAAGATGCTGTGCTCCTCTCGTATCTCTATTTTCTTATTACATTCATCCAATCCTTCCTACTCCTTTCCATGGCAAGCTGTATGTAGGGCATCACCGTTGTCAATGGCTACATCCCATCCTCTCAGTGAAAACGTTCCTATGCTCTGTCACAACACGGCTAATCATCTGTCGGTTCTCAATCAGGTTGGAATAGAATCCCTTGATTCTTTTGCGCTTGTCATCACGCCCAGCCTTCAGGAGTTTGAAGCTCGTCACAGTCATTCAATCCCAGAATCCTACTCGGAATACCATAGACAAGGTTTAGACTTTCCGGATCCTCATGAATGCCACCATCTATCTAGCTTATACCACGAAGATTCTGTTGGGGAATCTAAGAGATATGCACCCGGCTTAGAGTAGAACGGAAGTGGTTGTCAGTCACGTACGTTCATAGGTGAGAATGATGATGAGTGTCACGGATCATCACATTCATCAAAGTTAAGTGTAACGTATATCTTGGAATAAGGATAGAAGAGAATCGAATAGAAAGTAATAATAATTGTATTGAAACTTGAGGTACAGCAGAGCTCCACACCCTTAATCTATGGTGTGCAGAAACTCCACCGTTGAAAATACATAAGTGAAAGGTTCAGGCATGGCCGAATGGCCAGCCCCCTGAAACGTGCTCAATGGCCTCCTAAGATGAAGAATAATACAAAACTGAGACCAAAGATGAAACGTGGTCAAAAGACGTCTAATACAAAAGTAACTTATCCTATTTATACTAGACTAGCTACTAGGGTTTACATGAGTAAGTAATTGATGCATAAATCCACTTCCGGGGCCCACTTGGTGTATGCTTGGGCTGAGCTTGATCTATCCATGAGCTGAGGCTTTTCTTGGAGTTGAACTCCAAGTTATAACGTGTTTTGGGCGTTCAACTCCGGATCATGACGTTTTTCTGGCGTTTAACTCCAGACAGCAGCATGTACTTGGCGTTCAACGCCAAGTTACGTCGTCAATTTCCGAATAAAGTATGGACTATTATATATTGCTGGAAAGCTCTGAATGTCTACTTTCCAACGCCATTGAGAGCGCGCAAATTGGAGTTTTGTAGCTCCAGAAAATCCATTTTGAGTGCAGGTAGGTCAGATTCCAACAGCATCAGCAGTCCTTTTGTCAGCCTTTTTCAGAGTTTTGCTCAAGTCCCTCAATTTCAGCCAGAAATTACTGAAATCACAGAAAAACACACAAACTCATAGTAAAGTCCAGAAATGTGAATTTAACATAAAAACTAATGAAAACATCCCTAAAAGTAGCTTGACTTACTAAAAACTACCTAAAAATAATGCCAAAAAGCGTATAAATTATCCGCTCATCAGTATGGCTAATCAGCTGTTGGTTCTCGATCGTGTAGGAATAGGATTTACTATCCTTTTGCGTCTGTCACTACGCCCTACAGTCGCGAGTTTGAAGCTCGTCACAGTCATCCCTTCCCAGATCCTACTCGGAATACCACAGATAAGGTTTAGACTTTTTGAATCTCAGGAATGCTGCCAATGGATTCTAGCCTATGCCATGAAGATTCTAATCTCAGATTCAGATGCCCCATTGTCAGAGGGGAGTCGATGTGAATTGTTGATTAGAAACCCCAGCGATATACATTCAAGATTGTCTTCATGTAGAACGGAAGTGGTTGTCAATCACGCGTTCATAAGTGAGAATGGTGATGAGTGTCACATAATCATCACATTCATCATGTTCTTGTGTGCGAATGAATATCTTAGAATAAGAATAAACATGAATTGAATAGAAGAACAATAGTACTTTGCATTAATACTCGAGGAACAGCAGAGCTCCACACCTTAATCTATGGTGTGTAGAAACTCTGATGGTATTTTTGTGGAAAAACGAATTTCCAAAACACCTAAAACTCACCGGCAAGTGTACCGGGTCGCATCAAGTAGTAAAATTCACTTAGAGTGAGGTCGATCCCACAGGGATTGATGGAACAAGCAACTTTAGTGGGTGATTAGTTTAGTCAAGCTAACATTGAGTGAATTGTGTGAAATTGTAGCCAACAGAAAATAAATGACAATGAATTTAAAGTTGCAGAATGTAAATTGGCAAGTAACTTAAAGAGCAAAAAATGTAAATTGCAAGAATCTTAAATGACAAGAAATATAAATTGCATCTAATATAAAGAGGAGTGGGTGCTAGAATTGCAGAAATTAAACAAGAGAAAGTAAATTGCAACAAACAGAAGAACTAAAGATGAATTGAATTGCAGTAGATCTTAAGCAAAAGAGTAAAATGCCTTGCAGAATTTAAAAACAAAAAATCAATGCTTAATTTGCAGCAATTAAAAGGATGTTGAAGATCTCAGGAGTGGAAGAGACTAGAAAACAAGTCTAGATCTCAAATCCTTCCTTGATCCAACAAGAACAATTGCAAAATGAAAATATAAAAGTAAATTGCAGAAGAAGAGAAAGAGGAAGCAATAAACAGAATTTGAATTATGCAGAAAGATTAACAAGAGATCTCAAGGTGGAATTGAAACAGAAGTTCTTCAATTCTCCACCTAAGATCCAAAATGAAAATGAAAAAAAGAGAGAGCTCTCTATTCTACTTGCATCCTATTGGAGCCAACCTCCCTATTCTTTCTAATGGAGCTCCTCTCTTCCTTCTGAAACGAGAGTGATGCATTTATATAGGCTTTTTACAAAATGAAAATAAAATGAAATTGAAATTCACCAAATAAAATTCCTAATCTAGCTTGTTCTTGTGCCTTTGAGTGATGATGTGGGCTTTGCTTGCTTTGGATTTGAGGAGAAATGGGTTTGGTTGGCCTTGATTCAATTTGGAGAAGAATTGAATTAAATTGGATTTTTATTGAATTTTTGGCCCATGTGAAAATTGCTCCCAGGAGGATGCTCAGCTCACAAGTTGAGCTGAGCATTGAGGCCTTGTGTAGATTCCCTTTGTAGCGTGGAAAGCATCAGGGGAATGCTCAGCTCACAAAGTGAGCTGAGCGTTGGTGCCTTGGTGCATGTCTTGTGCGCGCCTTGTGCTCCTTGCCTTGTGATGATGCGCGCTGCCCTCCCTTGGTCCGTGTCTTGGTGCTCGCGTGATGCCCATGGGTAGCGCTCTGCTCACTAAGTGAGCTGAGCATTGGCTCTTCCAAGGGAAGGTCCTTGGTTCGAAACCCATAGGAAGCATGCGCTACCCATTTCTTTGATTGCCTTGCTTCCTTGCTTCCTCAAGGTGTGGGGTTCGAACCTTGGGGGATGCATTTGGCCATTTTTGGCTTATTTTTCCTTGTGACTAGCGCCTCCCTCATCCCCCTTGGTCATGAGTTCAAGCCTTGGAGCATGCACTTGCAACTTATTTTCTTTGAATTATTCCTTTAGTGCTCTCGATAATGCTCACTTGGTGAGCTGAGCATTGTTTTTCCTTTCCTTGTTTCTTAGCTTCATATTGTGCTCAGCTCACAAAGTGAGCAGAGCATTGTCCCTTGGTTCCCTGGGAGTAAGTATAGCGCTCACTTAGTGAGCTTGGTGCTCTTGGAGAGAGCTTCATGGTTTGTTGCGCCACACTCCCTCCTTTCTTGGCCACACTTTTTCTTCCTTGAGCCACACTTCTTAGGCCACGTTTTCTTCTTTTCTTCTTTTCTTCACCTACAATTAATCAAAACAACCAATCAAAGTATCACCAAATTCACAAGGTTTATAAATCATTAAAAATCAATTAAATTTAGCCTAAACCTCATGATTTAGCATCAATTAGATGGTGGTTGTTTGATTCAAAGAAGTCATGCATTTTCATTCCAAATTACTTACTTAGAATGCAAGAAAGTGCATAAAAACTAGTGAAATAAGTGAAATTTAGCTTGAAAAATAGGTATATGATGACTTGTCATCAAACTCCACCATTGAAAATTCATAAGTGAAAAGAGGGTAGACATGGCCGAATGGCCAGCCTCCAAAACGTGATCAATGGTCCAAAAATCAAGGATTATCAAAAGATCTGAGTACAATAGTAAAAAGTTCTATTTATACTAAACTAGTTACTAGGGTTACAGAAATAAGTAAATGATTTAGAAATCCACTTCTGGGCCCACTTGGTGTGTGCTTGGGCTGAGCATTGAAGCTTTCACGTGTAGAGACTTCTCTTGGAGTTAAACGCCTGTTTGCAGCTTTATTCTGGCGTTTGACTCTAGCTTGCAACTTGTTTCTGGCGTTTAACGCCAAAATAGGGCAAAAAGCTGGCGTTGAATGCCAGTTTGCATCGTCTAAACTCAGGCAAAGTATGGACTATTATATATTTCTGGAAAGCCCTGGATGTCTAATTTCCAATGTAATTGAGGGCGCTCCATTTGAGTTTCGGTAGCTCAAACAATTCCATTTTGAGTGCAGGGAGGTCAGAATCCAACAGCATCAGTAGTCTTTTTTCAGCCTCTAAATCAGATTTTTGCTCAGGTCCCTCAATTTCAGCCAGAAAATACCTGAAATCATAGAAAAACACACAAACTCATAGTAAAGTCCAAAAATATGATTTTTGCTTAAAAACTAATAAAAATATTCTAAAAACTAACTAAATCATACTTAAAACTATGTAAAAATAATGCCAAAAAACGTATAAATTATCCGCTCATCACAACACCAAACTTAAATTGTTGCTTGTCCCCAAGCAACTGAAAACAAAATAAGATAAAAAGAAGAGAATATACAATGAATCTCACAATATCAATGAAACTTAGTCCTAATTAGATGAGCGGGGCTAGTAGCTTTTTGCTTCTGAACAGTTTTGGCATCTCACTTTATCCTTTGAAATTCAGAATGATTGGCATCTATAGAAACTCAGAATTTTAGATAGTGTTATTGATTCTCCTAGTTCAGTATGTTGATTATTGAACACAGCTACTTTATGAGTCTTGGCCGTGGCCGTAAGCACTTTGTTTTCCAGTATTACCACCAGATACATAAATGCCACAGACACATAACTGGGTGAACCATTTTAGATTGTGACTCAGCTTTGCTAAAGTTCCCAGTTAGAGGTGTCCAAAGCTCTTAAGCACACTCTTTTTGCTTTGGATCACGATTTTAACCACTCAGTCTCAAACTTTTCACTTGGACCTTCATGACACAAGCACATGGTTAGGGACAGCTTGATTTAGCCGCTTAGGCCTGGATTTTATTTCTTTCCGCCGTCCTATCCATTAATACTCAAAGTCTTGGATCCTTTTTACCCTTACTTTTTGGTTTAAAGGGCTATTGGCTTTTTTGCTTGCTTTTTCTTTCTTTCTTTTAATTTTCGCCACCTTTTTTTTCGCAAGCTTTTTTCTTTTTTACTGCTTTTTCTTGCTTCAAGAATCAATTTTATGATTATTCAAATTATCAATAACATTTCTCTTTGTTCATCATTCTTTCAAGAGCCAACAATTTTAACATTCATAAACTTCACTATAAAAAATATGCACTGTTCAAGCATGCATTTAGAAAAGAAAAAGTATTGCCACCACATAAAAATAATTAAACTAATTTCAAGATAAAATTTGAAATCCAAGTACTTCTTGTTCTTTTGTAATTAAGCACATTTTTCATTTAAGAGAGGTGAAGGATTCATGGAATTATTCACAGCTTTAAGACATAGACACTAGACACTAATGATCATGTAATGAAGATATAAACATAGATAGCACATAAAGCATAAAAATAAAAAAAACAGACAAATAAGAAAAAGGAAATCAAAGAATGGGTCCACCTTAGTGATGGCGACTAGTTCTTCCTCTTGAAGATCCAATGGAATGCCTAAGCTCCTCTATGTCTCTTCCTTGCCTTTGTTGCTCCATCTTTAGTGCCTTTGGTGCTCCTATCCTTAGTTGCTCCCAATAGTTATGTGGAGGAAAATGTATCCCTTGAGGCATCTCAGAGATTCTTGATGAGGGAACTCCTCATGCTCTTGTTGAGGTCCATGAGTGGACTCTCTTGTTTGCTCCATCCTTTTCTTAGTGATGGGCTTGTCCTCTTTAATGAGGATGTCTTCCTCTATGACAATTCCAGCTAAATTGCATAGGGATCACCTTTTTCTTGGCCACAACTTCATAAAAGTGGTCTTGATGGACCTTTGAGATGAATCTTTCCATCTCCCATGACTCGAAGGTTTGCTTTTGCTTTCCTTTTCCTCTTTCTAGAGGTTTCTCCAGCCTTAGGTGCCATAAATGGTTATGGAAAAACAAAAAGCAATGCTTTTACCACACCAAACTTAAAAGGTTTGTTCGTCCTCGAGCAAAAGAAGAAAGAAAGAAGGGGAAGAAGAAGAAAATGGAGGAGATGGAGGGAGATAGAGAGAGAGGTGGGATAGGTGGAGATCCTGTGGGGTCCACAGATCCCGAGGGATCAAGGATTTCTCATCCCTGTTCCTTTTAGGCGTGCAAAATGCCCCTATTGTGCATTCCTGGTGTTTAACACCAAACTGCTGCTTTTTTTGGCGTTAAATGCCATCTTTTATTCCTTTCCTGGCGTTAAATGTAACGACCCAACTTCCAATACGTCATGATCGTACCAAAAGTAAGGCGTTACTGACCTATTTTCCTTATTAACTATTTAATATTGAGCCTTTAGTTCGATATCATGTTTCAGTTTTAGTAGAAAATGCCAAAAAATTTTGTTTTTATTTATCAAATCATATATCAAGCATCACCAAATAATAATAATCATATAATTATTAGTAAATATTATACAAACGAATTCAAGTGTAACTTAGATACAACTCCTATCCTTCTTTATAAAATAAAATCTTAAGCAACAAAGGCGAGAAAATTCTATGAAAGCAACTCAACTCAAAAACTTAACTCATAAATAAGGTCTAACAATCGCCCGCAGGTTTAAACTGAGTCTTCGAACCTGTATCACTGAAAGGGTAGAAGATTTTGGTGTGAGAACAAACCACACGTTCTCAGTAGGAAATGAGAATGCCATAAAAGTAATGATTAACATGCAAATAATTAACTTTGCTTAATAAACCATCTTTGTCAAACCCCTTTGAAATACTTTTTAATCTTACTTTAGATAAATAATTACTTTCTTTAAATTTCTAAACCCAAAACAGATCTCAATCGCAAAACATGTCATATTAAATATCTTTCAGCCACATAATTGATTCTCAATCATAACAATAAATATTAATCATCTCTATCCATTCACAAACTTCTAGCACAAGTAAGAAACTCAATTCAACATACAAACAAATCACAATAAGACAAACAACACAATCACAAAGAAGTAATACAAGCAAACACAACAAAATGTAAATGCACAACCAATATGATGCATGTCTGTCCTAAGCAGGCCATGAGCTCACGTGTCGGTTTACACCCTGCAGCCCGACATTACCTAGGAACAAGTCCCAGATATGGCTTCCCTTTGTGTCCTTAGTGCATATGTGTCGGTGGTAAGAATACCACTCCTTTGTGACTACC